>NW_007252787.1:55577-188611 GCF_000164805.1 Carlito syrichta | reverse complement strand
GCAATTGATTTGTCTCAAAAACACACTGGAAAAGAATACTGTAACTTGACATTAGGGACTATTATTTTGCCCAAAAGAGAAATAAGTTGTAGAAAATAAAACCGGAGAAGGTAAATGAGCAGACAAAATTAATTCTACCCCTGTATTAGATCCACAGAGGAATTTTTTAGCATATCTCTTCAGTTTATTCTGATTCATCCTGTCCTCCAAGCACTTTATTCTAGTGATACAAAGTGCAACAAAATTAAAGGTAAATATTTGTACTTGCTCCAGCCCAAATGACACGTTAAAAAATAATGAAATAAAATGAATAAATATAGGATTAATTTAAAATGATTTTTGTAAGCAATTTTTTTCCTCAAAAAGTAAAGCACAAAACTTTACCTTTAAACTTTTCTCTTATGTTTATGTATATAGCTTCATATCAACCTTATATAACTTGATCTATAGTCAATGCCTTTCTTATTCAGACTTCTGGCTATTTTTTTTTTAACTAAGATTTACAGTCACTGAATTTCCTTCTCCCACACTTTTTTTTTCCTGTTTCAACCTTGTCTTCAGGATTCTATATCTCTGCACAGATTCTGGGATGGCCACACTGATTATTTCTCATTGACATTACATATAAAAATAGAAACAAAAAAATGATAATGATTGATTTCTAAGTCAGGAAAGAATGTTATATAAACAAGGTTCTTTACTAGTGCTACCTGGCTGCAGGCTAGTTTTAGAGTGGTATTGAACTAAAAACTATTTGGATATTACAGAGTTGCAAAATTTGATGTGAGCTATAACTGGTTCGACTGTCTTAAGAACTGGTAAATATACCCTATCAAATCCCAAATACATTTCTGCAGAAATAAAAAATAACTCCTAAAACATTCATATGGATCTGTAATAGCCAAAGCAATCTTGAGCAAGAAAAGCAAAATAGGAGGCATCATGTTTTTAAATTTCAAATCATAATACATACCTACAATAGTAGAAACAATATAGTATTGGCATAAAACAGACATCATATAGACCAATGAACAAAAGAGAGATCCCAGAAATTAACCCACACAGTAACATGCTAATGTTCTTCAACAAGGATGCCAAGAACACACAATAAGGAAAGTATAGTCACTTTAACAAATAGTGCTGAGAAAACTGAATATCCACCTGCAGAAGAATAAAATTGGGCCTTTACTTCTAACATATACAAAATCAACTAAGGATAGATTATATACTTAAGTATAAAATGTGAAAAGCTCCTTTACATTGGTCTGAACAATGATGTGACGTTAAACAGAGGCAACAGAAGCAAAAATAGACAAATATAATTGCATCATATTAGAAAGTTTCTGCACAGCAAAGAAAGCAGTCAACAAAATGAAAAGGCAATCTAAAGAATTGGATAAAGTATTTGCAAACTATAAATCTGATGGGAGGTTATTACCTAAAATTTACAATGAATTAAAACAAATCAATAGCTAAAAGTTCCCACAAACAAATAACCACATGAAGAAATTTAACAAGGGCCAGAATAAATATTCTTCAAAATAAGGCATACAAATGGCCAATAGATATATAAAAAGGGGTCTAAGATCACTAATTTCCATGTAATTGCAGGTAAAAAACCAAATGAGATATTGCCTCGTATCTGCTATAATAGCTATTCTCAAAAAATCAAGTAATAACAGGTATTGCTGAGAAAAGGGACAAAAAGGAACTCTGGTACACTGTTAGTGGGCATGTAAATTGATATAGTCAGTTTGGAATACATTATGGAGGCTACTAATTTTTTTTTTTAATTTAAAGATGTGGGGTACAGTTCAGGGTTAATATACAAATGTTCATTATGCAGGTACCCTTGTTGATAAGGTGTGCTCCTTACCCCAGCAGAATCCCACTATTGCCAATTCTGTCCCCTATCCCACAGCAATTTCCCCCTACTGACAATCCTTTTCTTATAGTGTTGCAATAATTGTTCAAGGTCCACTTGTGGGTGAGAACATGTGATACTCAGTTCTTTATTTCTGTGATAGATCACTCAGTATTACAGACTCTAAGTCCATCCAAGTTGCTATGAAGTTCATAATTTTGTCCTTCTTTATGGCTATGTAATATTCCACCATATATATGCAATGCCTTTTTTTTTTAATCCAGTCCTCTTTTGATGGACAGTACAGTTGGTTCCATGTTTGTGCTATTGTGAACAATGCTGCAATAAACATGCATGTGCAGGTATCTTTTTCACAGAGTGATTTGAGTTCCTCTGGGTATATTCCCAATGGGATTGTGTGGTCATATGGAAGGTCGATTATTAGAACTTTTAGGAATCACCACACTTATTTCCACAGAGGTTGTACCAGTTTACACTCCCACCAACAGTGTTCCCTTTTTCCTGCATCCTCTCCAGCATCTGTTGTTTTTTGAGTTATTGATGATGACCATCCTGATTGGAGTTAGGTGGTATCTCAGTGTGGTTTTAGTTTGCATTTCTTTGATGACTAGTGAAGCTGAGCATTTTTTCATGTGTCTGCTCCTATGTCTTCTTTTGAGAATTTTCTATTCCTTTATTTCGCCGACTTTGTAATGGGACTGGTTGTCTTTTCCTTTTTGGTATCTTTGAGTTCCTTTTAGATCCCAGATGTTAAGCCATTGTCAAATACACAGTTGGCAAATATTTTTCCCAGTTTATGTGCTGTCTCCCCACTCTCTGGATGTTTATTTGGCTTTGCAGAAACTTTTCAGTTTGATGAGATCCCACTTGTCTACCTTATCTCTTATGGCATGGACACTGGGGATTTTGATCAGGAATTGGTTGCCAGTTCCAATTACCATAAAGGTATCTCCTGCATTTTCTAAGGTTCTTTTAGTTTGAGGTTTTATGTTTAGGTTTTTGATCCATTTAGAGTTGACTTTGGTGTATGGAAATAGGCAGGGGTCTTGATATAATCTTCTGCATGTAATCAGCCATTTTTCCCAGCACTATTTACTGAATAGTTTCTCTTCTCCCCAGTGGCTGATGGTGGAGGCTTTGTCAAAGATGAGTCGGTTGAGAAATTGAGGTTTTTGCTTCTGGAATCTCTATCCTGTTCTATTGGTCTATATGCCTGTTCTTGTACCAATGCCAGGTTGTTTTGATTATTGTAGCTTTATAATAAAGTTTAAAGTCTGGGAGTGTGATACCCCCTACTTTGCTTTTTTGCTGAGGATTGTTTTGGTATTTGTGGTTGTTTATGTTTTCATATGAATTCCTGTATCGTTGTTTCCAGGTCTGAGAAGAAAGTTGCTGGTTATTTAATGGGTGTTGTTTTACATATGTAGATTGCCTTGGGTAGAATGGACATCTTAACAATGTTGATTCTTCTAATCCATCAGCATGGAATATTTTTCCATTTATTTGTATCATCTTTGATTTCTTTGAGGGGTGTTTTGTAGTTTTCAATGTCAAGGTCCTTCACGTCTCTGGTTAGATAGATGCCAAGGCATTTTAATTTTTTGTGTGGTTATTTTGAATGGGATTGTGCTTTCTATTGAGGTTTCTGCTTGTTTATTGTTGGCATATAGAAAGACAACTGTGTTTGCACATTTATTTTGTACACTGAGACTTTGCCAAAGTCCTTTATCAGTGCAAGGAGATTTTTGACAGATTCTCTTGGGTTTTTAAGGTATAGAATCATGTAGTCTGCAAACAGGGATAAATTAACTTCCTACTTTCCTATTTAGATGCCCCTGATTTCCTTCTCTTAGCTGGTTGCTTTAGTTAGGACTTCCAATACTATGTTGAACAGGAGGAGTGATAGTGGGCATCCTTGTGTTGATCCAGTTTTCAGAGGAAATGGTTCAATTCTGTTTAGCAGTATGTTGGCTGTTGGTTTCTTATTGTTGGCTCTTACAATTTTGAGGTATGTTCCATCTATGCCTAGATATTTGAGGGTTTTTATCAAGAAGGGGTGCTGAGTTTTATCAAAAGATTTTTCCACATCTAATAATATAATCATGTGGTTTTTGTCTTTACATCTGTTGATGTACTTAAATATTTTTGTGATCTTGCTGATGTTGATTCAGCCCTGCCTCCTGAGGATGAAGCCTACTTGGTCACGATGGACGATTTTTTAGATCTGTTGTTAAATCCAGTTTGCTAGAATCTTGTTGAGAATTTTACCATCTATGTTCATCAAGGATATTAGTCTGTAGTTCTCTTTCTTTGTTGGTTATTTACTCAGTTTGTGCATCAATGATGTTAGCTTCATAAAATAATTTGGAAAGAGTTGCATCATTCTTGATGCCTGGAATACTTTCAGTAGGATAGATGTTATCTCCTCCTTTTATAATTTGTAGAATTCTGCTGGAAAGTCATCTGGTCCAGGGCTTTTTTTGTAGGTCATTTTCTTATGACATAGTAGATTTTCTGGGTTGTTATTGGTCTAGTTAGGGTTTCAATTTCTTCTTGTTTCAATCTGGGGAGATTGTGTGATGTAAGAAAATCTTCCATTTCATTTAGGTTTCCGAGTTTGTTTCCATACAGGTGTACATAGTAATCTCTTATAATCTTTTGTATTTCTTTGGGGGTCAGTTGTGACTTCATCTTTTGCATTTCTGATTGGGTTTATTTGGTTTTTTTTCTCTTTTTTTCTTGGTCAGTCTAGCTAGGGATCCATCAATCTTGTTTAATCTTTCAAAAAACCAGTTTTTGATTTCATAGATTTTTCTCTATTATATTTTTGTCTTCTGTGTCTTGAATTGGGCTTTTATTTTACTGATCTGGATTCTTGTGCTGAAGTTTGGGTTTTGATGGTCTTGCTTCTCCAGCTTCCTTAGGTGATTTGTTAGGCTGTTAACGTGTGATCTTTCCATCTTCTTCATGTGTGCATATATGTTTATAATGGATATTTCTTGTTGATGAATTGAACCTTTTATCATTATTTAGTGGCTTTCCATATCTTTTTTAATTTTTGACATCTTAAAGGATTTTTTGTCTGATATTAAGATTGTGACTCCTGCTTTATTTTGTGTTCCATTTGCCTGAAATTTTGTTTCCCATCTTCTTATTTTGAGTCTGTGAGAGTCCTTTCTGGTGAGCTGAGTCTCTTGGAAACAATATATTATAGTCTCATGATATTTTACCCAATTTGCTATTCTATGTCTTTTCAGTGGTGCATTTAGTTCATTCACATTCAGGCTAATTATAGAGATGTGAGAGTTTATCCTTGTCACGAGATTCTTATAGAGTTCATTGTTGTTGCTGTTTTTTGTTTTTTATTTGTTTGTTATCTTCGTTTTGGGTTATTCATGTGTGTTTTAAATCTTTTTCTTTCATTCTTGTGAAGGACATGCTATTCTCTTTTTCCTTTCTTCTGTGTTTCTTGTAGAGCTGGTGTGGAGGCAGCATAAACTCTTAGGGATTGAATGACTTGGAAGGGTTTTAATTCTCTATCACTGATGAAACTTACCATTGTTGGATAGGTAATTCTTAGTTGAAATTGTTTATCTTTGAGAATTTTGAAGATTGGGTTCCAAGCTCTCCTATCCTGAAGTGTTTCTGCAGAAAAGTCTGCTGCTGCTATTCTAATTGGCCTACCGCAGTAGGTAGTCTGACCATTCTCTGTTGCTGCCTGTAGGATTTTTTTCTTTCATCCCTATTTTAGGTAGGTGAATTACTATGATTTTGGAAGTTGGTCTTCTCATTTGTTGTCTTGCAGGGATTCTCTGAATCTCTTGTGTTTGAATGACTGTGTCACTAATGAGATGAGGGAAGTTTTCTGGGACAATTTCAAAGAATATTTGTTCCAGGGTAGTCTCTGTCCCTCTATCTGCTTCAGGGATTCCAATTAATCTTAGATTCAATCTCTTGAAATAATCCCACATCTCTTGGAGGTTTTGTTCTGTCTTTATAAGTTTCTTTTCTGTGTTTTTAACAACTTGAGTTAGTTCCATATTTTGGTCCTCAAGCTCTGAGATTCTTTCTTCTGCTTGGTTAATTCGGCTTTCCATGTTTATCAGTTTCTTGTTTATTTAATTCATTGCATTCTTTATTGCTGTTATCTCAGTTATCAACTCCTTCATTCTTTCTTCAGGTCTCTCCATATTTCTATTTATTTTCTCTACTAGCATCTTGATATCTGGGTTTGTGGTTTGAGACCAGTCATTCTGAGGGTTCTTCATTGTTTGAGTTCTTTGCAAAGTCTGTATTTTCAGTGGCTGATTTCCCATGGGTTTGTGTGAGACTCCTATTCTTCCTTTGGTTTTTCTTCCTTTGTGTACATTTTCCTCTGCTTCCTGCTTTTTAAACCTCTTCTTCAATTATGTTGTTCAGTGATGGAGAGATATCTTTATTTCTGTTTGCTCAATCTCCTAGTCTTCTTTATGCAGAATCTCTGGTTTTGTTCAATTCTGAAGGTGGACTAAGGTTAAGAGCCTGTGCTTTTTGCAGTTTTGATGTTTAATTGAGGGAAAAGCTATAATTCAGAAGTTATCTCCAGATCTCAGTATCCACTGACAGGTGTGCAGGGCCCCTGGAACCCACTTTCTACTGCCTTGCAATCTGTTCATGGAGTGGGGATGTCTGTTTGCCCCCTGAAAGCAAAACGAGAAAAGAAAAGGGAAAATAATGAAAAAAGGAAAGAGAAAGATGAAAGGTAGGCTGAAAGAGAGAAGAAGAAGAGAGAAAACAGGCATACCAACTAAAGAATAAACAGAGAGTCACACAAATACAGAAAAAACAAAAAAGACAAAAAAACATATAATCATACAAAGAAAACGTCCCTTGTCAGTGTACTCTCTTTCAAAGATACCCATACATAAACAGAAAATCTAACAACAAGAATTAAAATAACAGAAACAAAGCATGTACAAAATGTAAACAAAAACAGAAAAAAAAGTGAATTAAAAAAGCTAAAATTAAAACAAAAAACAAACAATTAGGGAGCAGCTCTGGTTTCCAGTCCCTCTCTTCTGCTCTCAGTGCAGGCTTAAAGGGTTGCTCTCAGTGTGGGTTAGATGCCCCATGGACTACCGTGGGAGGAGGATGGGTCAGATCTGGACTCACCCTACTTGCTGCTGCTGCTGTCAAGTATTCTACTCAGATCTGAATGGTCTGTGCCTATTCCAGCAAGGGGAAGGGGCATCAGTCCCTCTGAGTCTGATGAGATAATAGCCTCTGGGTTCCAAGATGGGGGCTGGGCAGAGCTGGACAGAGTAATACAAGTATACCTAGTCTGGACTGAGAAGATGGTGTCCAGCAGTGTCCCATCACTGGCTTTGGACTTTTATTTCAGATTTCCACTACCTGCCATCTCATGACAGCTCTGTTATTGCAGATGATGGCATGGGTTAGGTGCCATTGCTGAGGGGTGGCTGTTATTTGCTGCCTTCTCTCAAGAGACCCCCAAGAATGGCAGATGATTCTGCATGACTGGGTCTCCAATCTCAGGATAGTGGGGGGTTGTAGTCACTACTGGAGGACAGCCCTGAGTACATGAACCCAAGTCTCCCTTCAAACATATTTCCACTCACCCACCAATACACACCTACTCACACAGATAATCTTTATGAGTACTCGCTCTTGTGGAGATTCTCACAGTCCGATCTGTTCCATTGTCATCTTACCTGGAAGTCTAAATTTTTTTAAAAAATATAACTACCAAGCCAGGCTCGGTGGCTCAGCCTGTAATCCTGTGCCTTTGGGAGGCTGAGGTGAGTGGATTGCCGGGTTCAAGACCCGCCTGGGCAACTTGGTGAGACCTCATCTCTACAATAAATCAAAAATGAGCTGGGTGTGGTAGCATGCGCCTGTAGTTCCAGCTACTTGGAAGACTGAGGCAGAAGGATCACCGGAGCCCAGCCGGTCGAGGCTGTGGTGGCTGGGAGCGGCCACTGCACTCCAGTCTGGGCGACGGAGTGAAACTCCGACTCAAAAAATATATATATATATATATAACTACCATACCATCCATTAATCCCACTTCTGAGTATATAGCCAAAGGAAACGAAATCAGTAAATCAAAGAAATATCTTTACTCCCATGTTAATTGCAACATTATTCACAATAGCCATGATATGGAAAAAACCCATGTGACCACCAACAGAAGACTGATAAAGAAAATATGCTATATAGATATATATGAATATTATTTAGCCTTAAAAAGAAGGAAATCCTGCCATTTGCCACAACATGAATATGAATAAACTTAGAGGACAATTTGCTACATGAAATAAACCAGGCACAGTAAAGCAAATATTGTATAATTTCACTTATATATGAAATCTAAAATAGTTAAATTTACAGAAGTGGAGTAGAATGTGGTTGACATGGTCTGGAGTATGGGAGAAATTGAGAGTTGGGTATAAAGCTTTAATTAGGTAAGATGAATAAGTTATGGAAATCTAATGTACAGGATTGCAATTATAGTTAATAATACTGCATTCTATACTTGAAATTTACCAAGAGTAGAGCTCATGTGATTTCACACACATGCATACACACACACGGTAACCTTTTGATGTGATAGATATGTTAATTTGCTTCATTGCGGTGATAATTTTGCAAAGTATGTATTTATCAAAATATCCATTTTTGCTACTTAAATGTGTATACTTTCTATTTGTCAATTGCACAGTAAAGCTAAAAACAGAATTAGTTAATGAAATTTTGTTATAATAATATATAATTAAAACATTTTGTAGATATTAGATTTAAAAACTTTAAGATTTCTTCCAACCTTGAGATCCTTTACTATACTTTAAATTTAGCTTACCCAAGTAAATACTAGTGTGTACATACTATCTGTCTGAATATTTACCTTACAGGATATTAGGCAGGATGACCCGAAGGCTAGAGATTAATCCTGTAAGGGGAGATTATGGAAAGGTTTAAGTCTGGAGCAAATAGAAATCAGGGAGATCTAGTAAAGTCAACTCAACCAGAACAACTGTCATAGAAGATAGTGAGGAGCAGAAATGGACAGGTGGAAACAACAAGCACAAAACAGCAATAAAGCAATGTAAATGAAAGATTAGTCCAACAATAATCATCCAGAATGGAACTGAATCAAAAGACTTACAGTTCAAACACAAGTGAAATCATTTTGAGATAATAGGTGCAAATACCATGTGACTTCACTTGTCTTTATAGAGAGTGGTTGTGTGGGTCTTTTAAACTTACATATATACCCAAGAAAGGTTATTCTTATATTCTTTAATGTGCTTTTTCCTGTAGTATTATATAAAAAAGTAGTATTATATTTTTAAAAAAGAGTCTACTCTAATAGCAGAGAATACTGGTTGCTCACCAATTATCATTCTCTACTTCCTTTAACAAATACAAACCTCAAGTTTTGTCTTGATACACGACCATTCAACTAAAGAATATATTTCTTTTCTTTTCTTTTCTTTTGAATTGAAGTCTCACTCTGTTGCCCAGACTGGAATGCAGTGGCACACTTATGGTCACCACGGCCTCAACCTGTTGGACTCAGGCAGTCCTTCAGCCTCAGTCTTCTAAGTAGCTGGAACCACAGGTATGCACCACCATACCTGGTTTATTTTTCTTGATTTATTGTAGAGAAGATGTCTTGCCAAGTAGTCCAGGGTGATCTGTAACCTCTGATCTCAGGCAATCTTCTCACTTCTGCCTCCAAAATTGCTGGTGTTACAGGTGTGAACCACCAAACCCAGCTGAGAATACATTTCTTAAACTTTTTTGTCACTTGGTGTTTTCTTGTGGCAAAAATGCATCACTTGCAATATTTTCATTATATCAGGTATTATAAGTAATCTAGAGATGATTTCAAGTATACAAGAGTATGTGTGTAGGTTATATGCAAATAATATATCATTTTATATAAGAAACTTCAGCATTCATAGATTTTTAATATCCACAAGGTGTTCTAAACCCCATGGATATCATGGGGTGACTGTATGTGAATATGTACAAATGCATACATACACACTCATACAGACATCCCTTTTCATCTTTGCAATAATTTTCAAAGTAAGCCTTATTGAGCCTATTTTATGACTAAGAAAACTAATTCTGATCTAATGACAAGTTAAAATAATTTTGGTCAACATTAACTAGTAGGAGTGATAAGGAACAATATTGTGTATCTTCTTGTCAAGGTCTGTATATAAACCTCTTAAATATGTGTAACCTGCCTTCCACTGAGACAATGATACAAAATTGTGAAATTCTGGAACCCGGTAATAGACATTCTTTTGGATCACTATACTTATTGATAAAAACAGAGACATAAAGTAATGGAAAATGAGACAGCAATTTTGAGGAAACACCACTATAGGAGGTGAAGGTGGTGGTAAGGTTTTTGTAAATAAAGCAGCGGAGATAGTCCTGGGGCCTAGGAAAAGAGAGAGTAGACAGTGAGAAATGCGAGAATATTGTTACTTTAAACAACTGTCTTCATCACAATTTTCCTTTGAGTCAGTTCAAATAGTTGCCAGTCTCTATGTACAAATGAAATGCTAGCCATTAATCCTGCTTTTTAAATGTTTTTCATATTGATTTCTTTTAAGAATATTGACTTGGTTAAATAATAGACTGTGTCTTTAATAAAGTGATTTGTTAATTAAGCATGCTGATCTGTTCCTGAGTTCATAGTGTGTGAAAAATTGATTTGTGTGATAAATACATGAGCCTCTCAGGAGTTTAATATTTTTTTTTTTGAGTGGGAATCTCACTCTGTCGCCCAGACTATAGAGCAGTGGCCGCTCCCAGCCACCGCAGCCTCGACCTGCTGGGCTCCGGCGATCCTTCCGCCTCAGCCTTCCCAGGAGCCGGAGTTACAGGCATGTGCTACCACGCCCGGTTGATTTTTGATTTATTGTAGAGATGAGGTCTCGCTGCCCAGGCGGGTCTCAAACCTGCGGGCTCAGGCAATCCACTCACTGCAGCCTCCCAAAGGCGCGGGATTATAGGCTGAGCCACCGAGCCCAGCAGGAGTTTACTTATTTTTGTATGAAACCTACTGATTTATGATTAGGAAGTATTGCTTGGAGTCTGTATTCAAGAGATTCCACTTTGTAGGCAATGTCTTGTAATTTGTATTATACACTGTTAGGAAGTACATAAATAATCACATAAACATTCACATATACCCACATATGTTTCGGTTTAAATTAAGCCATCCATTCAAAAAGCACTCACCACACTTTTATGCACTAAGATTATAATATTAAGTTCCAGTCCCTGTATTCACAGTATAGCTGAGGAGTAAATATATAAACACAACTATAGAATGAATGAAATCTGAAATAATAAAAGTATACCTTACATGGTATGAAAAAGGGAACACTTCTTCCTCACTGGGGAGGATTTTGTAAAGAAGTGATATTTGAAATGAACCTTAAGCATGACTAAGATTTCAACAAACTTTAAATATAATTTAGGTGGTGAAAATGATGTTGTTGCATGCCTATATTTTGAAAGGCACAAAACAATTTGATGAACTTAATAACATAATGAAACTTTGCATTCTTAAACATAAATACTCTTTAACTTTAAAAAGTTTATATTACAATGGTCCATGCTGATATTTTCTTTATAGCATGGTGACTCAGTTAAAATATGGCACCATATAGCAATATAGAAGTTCTATCCATAATTTAATATTGTATGAGTCCCATTTATTATATTATACAATTTTTCGAATATGAACTCTAGAAATAATTATATACATGTATGTAATTTTGTCTGATCAAACATTTTTATTGCACTTCAGTTATGCACACAGAGCTCTGAAATTATGATGAGGCATATGTAAAGAAATAATTTTTTTCTTATTTTTTTGAATTGCAATCTCATTCTTTGTTGTCCAGGCTGGAGTGCAGTGACATGCTCACAGCCACCACAGCCTTGACCTGCTGGGTTTAAGCAATCTTTCTGCCTCAGTCTTCCAAGCAGTTGGAACTACAGACACATGCCACCATGCCTGGCTAATTTTTTTGTGATTTATTGTAAAGACGAGGTCTCACAAAGTTGCCAAGGCTGGTCTTGAAACCCTGGGCTCAGGCAGTCCTGCCTCGGCCTTCCAAAGTACTGAGAGTACAGACTGAGACACCGTACCCAGCCAATATTTAATTATAATTATCCAGACTTTCTCTCTTTTTTTAAGTCAATCTGGCCAGTGATCTGTCAATTTTATTTATCTTTTCAACGAATCAGATTTTGTCTTGATGATCTTTTCTATTATATTTTTGTCTTCTATTACTTGTTGTAACTTTAATTTAATAATCTGGATTTTTCTACTACAATAAAAACTTAATTGTTCTTATATTTCCAGCTTCCTTAGGTGTGACATTAGTCTGTTTGCTTGTGATCACTCTATTTTTTAAAAATATGAACATGCAATGCTACTAACTTCTCTTGCAGCACTGATTTCAAGGTATCCCAGAGATTTTGATATCTTGTGTCTTTGTTTTCATTTGTTTCCAGGAATATTTTTATTTATGTCTTGATTTCTGTGTTGCCCCAAATTCAGCAGCATGTTGTTTTGTCTCCATGTCTTTGTGTGTGGTAGAGGGTTTTTTAAAAAATATATTTGTTTGAATATTTTTTATTCTACTGTGACCTGAGAAGATGTTTGGTATTATTTCAACCCTTTGATATTTGTTCATGTTTGAGTTATGCCTGAGAATGTGATCAATCTTAAAGTATGTTCCATGTACTGATGAGTAGAATGTATATTCTGTTGTTGTTGGGTGGCATGTGCAACAGATGTCTATTAGGTCCATTTGTTTGAAAGCTGAGTAACAGTTCTGAATTTTCTTGTTGGATCATTTTTGTCTCAATGATCTGTCTCAGGCCGTTAACAGGGTATTAAAGTCTTCAGCTATGATTGTGTGAGTATATTTGTACCCTCTTAGTTTATGTAGCAATTTTTTATATAAAACCAAGTTTTTCTGTGTTGGGTACATATTTATATTTCTTGCTAGTGGATTGTGTCTTGTATCATTATATAGTGTCCTTCCATGTCCCTTTTAAATTTTTATTGATTTGAAGTCTGTCTTGCCTGGTATATGAATAGTTACCCCTGCCCTTTTTTGTTTTCATTTACATGGAAGGTTGTTTTCCAGCCCTTGACCTTGACCCTGTTGTTGTCTTTTGCAATGATATGTGTTTCCTGGAAGCAGCAGAATGTGTAATCATGTTTCTTTATCCAGTCTGCTACTTTGTGCCTTTTTAGTGGTGCATTCAGTCTATCCATGTTCAGGTTGATTATCGATATGTGAAGGTTTATCCTTGTCACTGGTCTTTTAAGAAGTTGCTCTACTGTCATTGTTTTTAATTTATTAATTATTTTCAGATTTTGTGGATGATCTGTGTGCTCTGTTAATTCTGTGCTTGCCTGTACTTTTGCAATAAGTAGAACAATTTTTTTCTTTCTGTGCTCAAAACATTCTAGTGTCTCCTGAAGGGTTGATCTGGAGGTGGCATATTATCTTAGGGACTGGATGTCATCACTAATGAAGCTTAGCTTAGTGAGGCAGAAAATTCTTGGCAGGAGTTGCTTATCTTTGAGAATGATAAAGATTAGACTCCAATCCCTTCTGGCTTGTAGGTTTCCCCTGAGAAACCTGTTGCAATTCCAATGGGTCTTTCCTAATAGGTTGTCTCACCCTTCTCTCTAGCTATCTCTCTAGCTATCTTTAGAATTTTTTATTTCATGCTTACCATGTGTCTTGGGGATGGTCTTCTCATGTAATGCCTTACAAGTGTTCTTTGAATCTCTTGTATTTGTATGGTAGATTCTCTAGCAAGATGTGGGAAATTTTTTTGGATGACCTCATGGAAGGCTTGTTCCAGGGTATTCTCAGTTTTCCTTTCTGTCTCAGCACTGCCTGTCAACCATAGATTTGGATTCTTTACAGAGTCCCACACCTCTTATAGGCATTGCCCATTCCTTTTGAGCATTTCCTCCTTGTTTTTGCTAGACTAGGTCAGTTCAACATTTTGATCTTCAAGCTCTGAGATTCTTTCCTCTACCTGATGGATTCTGCTCCTTAGAGCTATTATTATGCTTTGAAATTTCAGGAAGAAATATTTCATTTCTAGGATTTCAGAGTGGACCTTTCTCATATTGACCATGTCAACTTTTACTCCCTGCACAACTTTTATTTTCTGGATTGTTTTGCTTCCAACTTCTCATGGTTTTTCTGAACTGTTTTCACCATCTATTGTCTGAAGTCAGTATCTGTTAAGAGGAACAGGTCATTCTGGGTGACTTCCATTATTTGGGGACTGGGAGCCACTTTTGAAGGTGATGCCACTTTAAGACTTTGAGGATTGTCAACCTTTTTCCACTGGTTCTTCTTCAGCTGTGACGTACAGTTCTTCTCTTTTTATTTTTCTTTAGCTTAGTTTTTTTTTTTTTTTTGGTCTCTAGACACAGTCTAGCTGCCCTAAGGCATTTTCTGCCATTCTAAAGTGTTCAAAAGGGAAAGAGAGGGGGCATTTACTTATGCTCCATCACTTTTGCTAGGCAGTGCTCCAAGCTCAAAGTGACTCTCTGTCACAGAGTTTTTGCCATGATCAGGTCAGTCAGATTGCTTTCTAACCCCTGTTGCAAGTTCTTTTTTTTTTTTTTTTTTTTTTGAGTTGGAGTCTTGCTCTGTCACCCAGACTGAAGTGCAGTGGCACTCCCGGCCACCGCAGGCTCGACCTTCTGGGTTCCAGCGATCCTTCCACCTCAGCTTTCCAAGTAGCTGGAACTATAGGTGTGTGCTATCACACCCGGCTAAGTTTTTTGATTTTATTGTAGAGATGAGGTCTTGCCAAGTTGCCCAGGTGGGTCTTGAACCTGCAGGTTCATGCAATTCACTCACCCCAGCCTCCCAAAGGCACAGGATTCCAGGCTGAGCTGCTGAGCCCGGCTGTTGCAAGTTCTATATGGAGATAAGGTGGGGGTTATTTTCCCTGGCAGCTGGGAGCCCTGCAGAAGTTTAGACATTGCTAGAAGCCCAGAAATACTCCCACTGGGGGACAGGGCCTTCAGGTGCTTTTCACAGCACCCTCTCTCCTGTCAAAGGCTATAATCAGCAAAAGCAGAAGATTCCCAGCCATGGTGGAACCTGTTCCATTTGCATGTGAGACTGGTAAGTAAACCTTCTTTGTCTGTTGTGGAGGATGGCTGCCAGGTTCTAGCAGCAGGCACTGAGCAAGTGCAACCAGCAGGTGAGCTTTCCTGGCCTGGGAGCTGACTGCCAGGCACTGCTAGGAGGGAATGCACTCTCAAGGAGTGATTGGCAGTAGGTACTTCAAACTTGGGTGGAGCCCTAGTTTCTGGGCTCCAGAAGTCCGCTGCTCAGCCCTAACTAGGTCTCCTTCTACTTTGGTCTAATGACCTATGCATGACTGAGAGGAGGGAAATTGGCCCACACTATGTCAGAAGCACTCAACAACTCTGGCATTCAAGGCAGATCCTATGTGAATTTGGCACCCAGCAAGGATGGAACATTCTTGCATCAATGTCAACCACCCAGGCTTTCTCCTTCTTGGTCGCTATATTTTGAAAAATCCCACTGTGGGATGCAGGGTGTTTCCTTCATCCAAAACTTCTTAAGTTGCCTGAGTTTACTGGTGGTTAAGCTTATCCTCCCTGTTCTGTTCAGTGAGAGAGGTGCAGGTCAGCTACTCTCTGATGTCCATCTTGGATCCCCTCTGAAAAGATAATTTTTTATAAGCTGAATTGATATACAAATGTTGCTAAAGGTGGGAGCATTAGACTAAGCCATATAAAACGAATAGATACCTTAGGAGATATTTAAATGATTCATGAAAATGAAGACTATGAAGACAAGTATGAATAGATATATCAGTTAATTAATACTATAAGATGATGCATAACAAAGCACTTCCAAATCCATTGGCTTAAAACAGCAAAAATTTATTTTCAAACAAGCATCTGGGAGTCTGTTGGGGGTTGACTGATTTTAGCTGAGCTTGATAGCATTTGGCTTGGCTTTATTGTCATTGGTCACAAACTGCATCTTCCTTGTGCCAGTGGGAAGGAAAAATACGGTGTTGGTGGTAGAAACATCAGAGGGAAGTCTCGCAAGTACATTTCAAGCCTCTGCTGATGTCAAATCTGTCACATCTAATATATTCTGACCAAAGCAGGTCATAAGACCAAGTTCAAAGTCAACAGGTAGGCAAGTACAATCTGATTTGTAATGTGAAAAACTGAAAAAACTTACATGTTAAAAAGCATGTATTCAAGGCAGATAAAAATTAGAGTCACTTATTCAATCTATCACAGCTAAAAATGCACAAGTCATTGAGATTTTTCAGACCATTTTGAATAAATGCAAAAGATTCTTTTAGGGAAGTATTGGAGAAACCATGTTTCATATTAAGTTGCGGTCACAAAGTTAAAATTCATGGATGGATGGCTAGGGAGTTTTAGCTTATAAGTAATAGAAAATAAATGAAGATTCATGACCTGGCTTTATGAAAGTGATGTTTTATAAAAATTACCCTAAAAGTGTTACTTAGACATCAATAGAGTGGAGATAGACAATTGCATTGGAATTGAGCTGAGAATCTGCAATCTCAATTGCATGAAATCTGGAGTGAATATATTGATATGTCTGAAAGTAGATTCCAGGACAGCACCTATTAAAATAAACAAATAAGAATATTTGACAATAATAAAAGTGTCAGTTATCAAGAATACAAGCATCCTTAATGTGCATTTAACATGTAATAGAACTTCAAAATACATGAAGCAAAAATATAAATGCAGTAAAGAGAGAAACAAACAAATATACAATATATTTCAAGATTCCCACATTCCCCTCTCAGAAATTGATAAAACAAGTAAATAGAAAATCATAAAATACGGAAGACTTGTGCAATAGAATAAACCATTTTAAACTAATTTTTGTTGTTATAAAAGAGGCCTGAGAGAGACCCCTCACCTACTCCACTGTGTGGGGTTAGAGTGTGAAGGCTGTCTATGAGGAAATGAGTCATTATCAGACAGTGAATCTGATAACTCCTTGATCTTGGGCATTCCAGCCTCCAAAACTGTGAGGAGCAAACTTCTGTTGTTTATAAATTACTCAGTTTGTGGTACTTAGTTATAGTAGTCTGACTGAACTTAGGCAGCAAGTTTGTGGAATTGGAACAATCATACTTTGGTCCTAGGAGTATATATAGACATAGTCCCATCTTATGACTTAGCAATCCTTCTTATAGGTGTTTACGTAAGAGAAATTTTTTTAAATGTACAAAAAGATTCACAAATGATTGTTTACAGTAGTTTAATTTATAATAGTCTCAAACATTGTTATTCATAGTAGTCCCCAAAGGAAAAAAAAAAGCAAATATCCCTCAATAGGAAAATTGATTTTTTTGAAAACTATACTACGTTCATACAATGAAATGCTATTCAGTAAATAAAAGGAATACAATACTGTTACATTATTAGTGGCCACAGAAACATCAGCAGACTTAATTTAAAAGCTGAACAAAAAGTGCATGTTGTATGATTTTATTTAGCTAAACTTTTACAACAGGCGAAACTTATCTCTAGTCAGACAAAAAAATTACACAGTGGTTGCCTAGAAGAATAGGTTCAAACAAGAAGGGACAAAAGGAATCTTTCTTGGGTAATGAGAATGTTCAGTGAGATGATAGGAATGATTATACAATTATAAAAACTCATTAAACTACATGTGTAAGATCTACCCTTTTCTTCCATATGTAAATTATACCTCAATTTTAAAAAGTACTTTAAGCATTGTTGACAAGATTTCTGTCATTATTTTTTAGATATTCATTTATTTATTTTTATTTTTTAATAGGCGGTTCTACTCTGTCACCCAGGCTGCAGTACAGTGGTGCAATCATAGCTCATTGCAGTCTCAGTCTTCTGGGATCAATCAGTCCTCCCTCCTCAACCTAGAGTAGCTGAGGTTTACAGGTGTGCACTATTATGTGTGGCTTTTTTTCCCTATTTTTTAGAGATAGATGAAAAAAATATAAATGTAGTAAAAAAGTATGCAGGACATGCTGGTCATGAGTTTATAGCATCAAGTGATCCTCCTGCCTTGGCTTCTCAAAGTGCTGGGATTACAGACATAAGTCACAGTGTCTAGCAATAATGAAAAGTTTGTTGGATGAAATGAAAAAAAAAAAAAGTTGCCTATCTTTTAGATTCGTGAAACTTGAAAAGATGATAGTAAGTCACAGAAATAAAGTCAAAAGTGTTTAGAACAAATTTGGAGTATTCGTCGCCATAAGGAATACCACCATAACCATCACCAAATGCACATGCTAGAATAATAGCACTATGAGAATATAAATTTTCATAGGTTTTGTTCTTTGATTTAATTCTTAACAGAGTCTGACATATAGTTGTTGCTCAATAACTATCTGTAAAAGAATGCATATCACCAAGGTTGACACAGATAGGATATGAGTGTAAAGGTCACTGGATTTTCAAGGGTGATCACTAATGAATTAGGAAAGAATGGTTTTGATAAAATAATGGGTTTGAAATAAATCTATTATTTATTAAATAATTCTTGGACATTGAGTCTTTATAGAAAAGAAAGATATGCATAATATAGATTTCAAGTAGCATTGAGGAAAATGTTCCATATTTTAAGATATTTAATTGGGAAAGCAACTTAACCTAAAAAATGGAGTAAGAGAAGAACGATTTTTTGTCTTCATATGAAGTTACAGAATGAGTGAAGAAAATTATATGTTCACACATAAAATTACTGTTGTAGATTGTGAATGCAATTTGGACTGCAATTATGACAGCTGCAAACCTATGGTTACAAAACTGTTTCCACTGGGGGATCCTTGTAGAGATCCTTTTGTTTAATACTAAATTGTTTCCAAAACAATAAGGTGTGGTGCCACATTTCGTGACAATCTTATCTGAAGAAAGAGGCAGCTGTAAGTTTTCTTTTTGTTTTGATTTATTTTGTTTTGAGTTGAGATCTTGCTCTGTCACCCACCTTGAGTGTGGTGGCATGATTATGGCTCACCACAGTATGAATCTCCTGGGCTCAGGCAATCCTCTCAACTCAGTTTCCCAAGTAACTAAGACTACAGATGCAAGCCACTATGCCAAGCTAATTTTTTTATTATTATTTCTCTAGAGGCAAGGTCTTGCTATGTTGCCTAGGCTGGTCTTGAACTCCTGGGCTCAAGAAAGTTTCTTACTTGGCCTTCCAAGGGAGGAATTACAGGCATCAGTCACTACACCTGGCATTTGTGAGTTTTTTTGATTTCCATATCACAAGTATAGAAATAATGTTATTTAAACAAATTTAAGTATTTTGTAAAATTTTACAATTCCTACTGAGTGCTATGTGTAAACAAAATGAAACAAACAAAAAAAACCCAATGAAACATAAGTTACAAAAGAGGCAGTTTAACTAATTGATACTTGCAGTCTTAACCTTTTAAACAATGTTTTTCAGGAGAGATGGCTCAAGTCAATATTTTGAACCAGCTGAAGATTTAAATTGTCTATGATATCACTGAAACATCGTGAATTATGAATATATGTTTCTTTAAGTAAAGAATGAAAGAATCAATCTCTGGTACTCCATTACAGGGGGAAAAAATAAAGCAGAATTGACTGTTGTACAACAGGAAGAAACGGTCTTGTCACCATTGTTTTGTAATCAACCCTTCCCACCCATCAGAAAAAGTGAAGACTTTGGAAAATACAAATATTTTAAACTGCAGCATCCAGAAAAAAATGATCATAAGCCATTAGGCAGCTGTTATGTATTGCATGGAGAATAGTGAAAAGAATGATGGAGTGGTAGGAACTAAACAATTTTTTTTCTCAAACCTGAATTCAATTTTGTAGGCCTGAATTGACAAATAATAAAAAAGTGAATATTTACATTTTTTTTTTGAGTTGGAGTCTCACTCTTGGTTCCCAGGCCGAAGTGCAGTGGCACACTCACAGCCACTGCAACCTTGACCTGCTGGGCTTAAGCTATCCTTCTGCCTCAGCCTTCCAAGTAGCTGGAGTTACAGATGCATGTCACCACAACTGGCTAGTTTTTGCGATTTATTGTAGAGATGAGGTCTTCACTAAGTTGCCCAGGCTGGTCTCGAACCTCCAGGTTCAGGCAATCCTCTTGCCTCAGCCTCCCAAAGTGCTGGAATTACAGGCTAAGTCACTGTGCCTGACCAATATTTACATTTTATCAGAAAAAAGGAAATATAAGTGTAGTATACTATGAATCAAGCCCATTACAATTTATTTACATTTTAAAATGATCTTGACAATATTATTAAGATATAAGTATATTGACTTCCTATAGGAATAAGGATATAGATATGAGCTCCTACTCGTGTAATATAATAAAAAGAGCTTCCTATCCTCAAAAAGGCTTTTTTTGGTTTGAAATTTAATTTCTGTCTGTTTAGCAGTATGTTGACCATGGGTTTCTCATATCTGACTCTTAGTATTTTAAGGTATGTTTCATCTATGCCTAGATGTCTGAGGGTTTTAATCAAGAAGGGATCCTAGATTTTATCAAAAACTTTTTCCTCCTGTAATGATATAATCATGTGGCTTTTGTGTTTACATCGGTTGATGCATTTAATTACATTTATGGTCTTGAGGATGTTGAACCAGGCCTGCATCTCAGGGATGAAGCCTACTTGCGCATGGTGGATAATTTTTGAGATTTGTTATTGGAACCGGTTTGCTAGCATCTTGTTGAGAATTTTAGCATCTATGTTCATCAAGGATATTGGCCTGTAGTTCTCCTTTTTTGTTGGATCTTTACCTGGTGTGGGTATCAATGCTTCATAAAATGATTTGGGGAGAGTTTCATCTTTCTCTTGGACCTTGACAAATTATCATAATACTCTAAGAAAGGGATTGACAGTAATGGGAAACTGCCAGGGGAGAGGGGGTGGGATTGACAGTAGTGAGAAACTGCCAGAGGAAGAATGTCACACTTCATCAACAAGGGTACCTACATAATGAACATTTGTATACCTAACCCTGAATTGTATACCACATCTTTAAAATGAAAAATAAAAATATAAAAAGAAAGGGATTGGTAATAGCAAGATACTGCTGGGATTGGGGGCTGGAGGGGGTGTGAGACACAACATCAATATGGCTACCTGATCTTAAACCAGGCGAAGTAGGGACCAAAGGGAGATCCAAACTTTACCTCTATGATGTTCACTTGTATACCTAATCCTGAATTGTACCCCACATCTTTAAAATGAAATATTAAAAATTAATAAAGAAATATAATGTGCTCATTATCATTGCATTTTATTAGCATGAGGCACAACTAATAAGCTAGGTACTCTGTATGCACAAAGTCCTTGACATACCCTTTTGAATGCTGGGATAGTGTCTATTCACACGCATTGGAAATTCCCTATAAAGGTCATCTTTGTTGTGATGGAATGGAAATTGTAGTAGTTCTTCCATTTCTTTCACAAATTGCTGGAAAATTCCAGGTCCATCTCACCATTTACTGTTTTAAAGTAGCAACAAGATAAATGATACGTTACTTGAGAGAAACATGTCATCAATGATAAACAACCCCAAACTCAGTCAAGCAAGTAATGCATTGAAGATCAAAAACTATACCCTTGACAATACTGCACATGCAGGTAATACACCACATGTCATATTTGAAGGAGAAAATGCTTCTTCCACTACTACATCTTCAATAAATTATAGTACTTGCTGGCACAGAGATACAAAGAGTTTGCACAGGTAGAGCAACGCATTTTCAAATTTGGTGAAATGTAGCACAATAAAGCAGGGATACAATTAACAAACAAAACTTATAAGGGGTCCTAGTCAAACAGTAAGCTATGGTGGAATTTAATCATAAACAAAAATAAATGTACACTATAACTGAATATTAGGTCCTACTGATAATAATGACTCCAAATTCAATGCCCATAAAAGTATATTTGACGTTGATTGAAATGGCAGCAGAGAGGATTCTTCATTACTGATTTAAGCTCATTCCATTGGCCTTCTATCTACTGAACTGTAGACAAATGAATCATAAATACAATAATATATTCCTACTCCCACCACAGTCAACTAATACAGCTGCAGAAGCAATAGAGAGGATATTACCTTTAGTGTTAATTATATAAACAAATAATGATAAATTACTTGAATAAAAAAGGCAAACATAGAAACTATCTATAGCTTTTCTTCCCTTTCCAAGGAAATCCCATGGTATTTTACTGAATAGACTGGTTAACAAGATAACACTATTATTTTCTTTTCTTTACAAAGGCCAAGATACAGCCATATGGAATAATTTCACGATTTGGGTCATACCAGATGTTTCTGTCTACCCTATTTTGGAAGGATTGCCTTGTAAATCATCAATCATATCCCTACGTTTTTAGAAACCATACTATTGGTAGGTTTTATCATCCAAAATCTATAAATAAATGGGAAAGATTTAAAATGGGCTTCTGTCGAATTTATGCACATTTCCTCCAGAAAATTTCTAGAGCTACCTAGAGGACCGAGAGCAGCTTAGAATTAAATGTTAAATTAAGTCTGCATATTATTGTTTGGAAAAGCATATTAGAGGCAACAGGAAATCACAACTCTTATAATAACTAATACCATATGCAATATCTACTCTGCTCTGGACACTGTTTCAAATGTGCTACATACCTAACTTCATCCTTAAAACAAGACTATGAAATAAATACTATGACTATACTGAACTTACACTTGAAGGATCTGAAGCAGAGAGGTTAAATATTGTGTTCAAAGTAAAAAAAAAAACAGTTAATGATCAAAGCCATAATTAAAAGCCAGAAAACCTAGTTCCAGAGTTTTCATTCTTAATAACAATTATGCTGTGTTGTTAGAAATTAAAATACTGAGAAATGATAGGAAACAGAAAGAGTATCATCATTATCAACAAATTACCCCTCTAAGAACAGCTAACTGAATGCAAAAAACAATTCCTAAGGGTTGTGTTGTGTTACTAAATGGAAATAATAAATATAATAATAGAGAAAATAATAATGGTTTCTTGAGTACCAACTACCCATCAGATGCTTTCACAATGTTCTTTATCTGACTAATTTTCACAACCCCACAAAGTGGGTTTATATTTTGCTTTTGAACTTAGGACTGTGTGACTTTCAAAGACTTTGTGACTTCTAATAGATATTGCTGGACAGCAAAACAAACGCTTTGCATGACAATGACCACGAGTTTCCAAAAGATAAAACAAAAATTGTTCAAATCTGTTAGGGATGAGAGAATATATATAAATCTAGATTTATAATCTATATTTAAGATGACAGATGAAGAGATTTCTATATATTTATCTTCTGAAAATCACTCCCAAATGAGTAAAAAAATATGATCAAGTGGAAGTACTACTTCATATTTTGTGAAAACTTTATGTTCCTGAAACAAAAACTCCATTATATCAAGATGAAAAATGAATGGAAAGATTTTGATTGACTCTGCAACACTAATACAAATCCACACAATTGTCTTCTCAGAGGAAAACAGTTTTTGAGATGGGAGGAGAAAGAAATAAGTTATGAGTTGGAAGCCTTCATTTGTACTTTCGTCTTCATTCTGCAAATTTCAAAGATGAACCTGAGCTTAAGCATAAGGAATATTGCATTTTAGAATTGATAAAATGTGTAGAATGATTTAATAATAGGTAGAAATAAAATTAATTACATGAATATCACTATGTACTGCTTGAATCAGCAGTAAATGTTTTTGTCATGAAACCTCTCTCTCTTTGTCTCTCTCTCTCTATATATATATATAATGTTTATATTGAAATCAATTCACTCATTTTGTGATTTTCTTCTGCAGACAAGTAGTAAAAAGATAATAAAAAACAGAAATTGAGGATTAGCCAAAACGTGGTCTAAAAATGTGTAGCTTAAATGACACATTTAATGTGCACATTTTAGCTACTGTGCATAATTTCTGTTTTATCATCATTATTTTATAGTTTATATGCTGTATATGGACTGAATATAACTAATTTTTAACATACTTATATTTCTTAATGTTTTAAATATTTCCTATACTATTATATATTATTCTTATGTATTAAAGTATAATGCACATATAAAAATACACAGATCTTACTTTTTTGAGTATTTACAATGGTATACACCATGTAATCAGTAACCACAAGAAGTTATAGAATAGTTACATCACCCCAGAAAGTTTTCTCCTGTCCGTTTCTACCTTACACACCTCACCTTCACCTGGGCTACCACTTTTTTATTTTTATGACCATAAGTCAGCTGTGCCTGTTCTTGTATTTCATATGAACAGAATGAGACAGTGCATACTCTTGAGACTGACATCTTTTACTCAGCATCAGTCTTCTAAGAGTCACTATATTATTATGTGTTCCTTTTAATTGATGAGTGGTATTATTTTTTATGACTATACACCAAGCTGTTCATCCACACTTTTTGAACTTATGCCACAATTTATTTTTATCTATTATTTTATTCTCCTTTAAGAGCAGAGATAATCAGTATTATTGTATATCCCAACACCTAACTACTCTGCCTACTTGCATATTAATCACCACCATTATATTTTATTTTTCTTTTCTTAGAATATAAAAACATGACTAAGAAGTCTCTAAATTTGCTATTAAAATTATCAGAATAAGTTCTGTGCTGTGTGTTCAGCTAAATCAGCAAGAAACATCAAGTCCCTGCTAGAAATAGCTAGAAATCAACATTCCATTATAATCTCCTGCATTAAAATACATTTTGTTGTACTTGGAAACTAGACTGCAGAAATAGACCAAAATGAATTTGTGGGTTTTTTTATTCTTTTGAAATTTTGTTTTAAAAATATCATACAGTAAAATTTACTTTGGATTCTGGTGAACATTTCTATGGAATTTAAGACGTATTATTGACACCACCATCAGGATACAAATACTTCCATCCTTCCAAAACAACTGCCTTATGCTGTTACTATACAATTCCACTATTTCTCCAACTCTAACTCATGGACAGCACTAATCTGTTCTTCAGAACTCATAACTTTGTCATTTCAAGTACTTATAAATATCATATAAATGGAATTATTCAGCAAGTAACGCTTGGAGACTGGCTTTTTTACTCAGCATAACACCTTTGAGATACATCCAAGTTATTTTGTATATCTGTAGTTTGATCTTTTTTATTGCTGAGTAGTATTCCTTTGTATGAATATAGCCCAGTTTATCCATTCACTGGTTAAAAAACATTTCAGTTGTTTCAGTTTTTGGTTTCTCTGAATAAAGCTTCTATAAAATGTGCTATGAACTTGGGACAGCTCTTTAAATTGTCTGAGTTTCAGTTTCTTCATCTTTAAAATAAATAAAATGCTAGTAATCACCTCATAAGACTGTTGAGAAAACCACTAGAATGCTATAGCATAGAATGCATTAAAAAAATTCAAATGATTCCTAATGTAAGAAAAATAAAATAACAATGAAAAATTGCACTGCAAATACAATGTTCTCCGTCTTCTATTTTTTCAGCTGACTTTAAAAAGTAACAATTGCACATTCCATTTATCCCTACATTATATCATTTTGTTGGTTTCTATCAGTCAAGGAATTTCAGTTTTCTTATCCTGCAACATTAATCGCCCTTTCCTAAACTGGACCATTTAAAAATTTGATAAGTATGCTTTTCACACTTTCAATAATATGTACACAAGGAACTAAGTTAGTGAGGAATATGGAAATGAATGAATGAATTTGAGAGAAATTGCAAAAAAAGAATGAAAAGGACTTGGCAAGTTTTTGCATGAAAGGGATGATATTTATTTATTTTATTTTTTTGAGTTGGAGTCTCACTCTGTCGCTCAGACTGGAGTGCAGTGGCCGCTCCCGTCCACTGCAGCCTCGACCTGCTGGACTTCGTCGATCCTTCCACCTCAGCCTTCCAAGTAGCCAGAATTACAGGCACGCGCTACGACACCCGGCTAACTTTTAATTTATTGTAGAGGTGAGGTCTCGCCAACTTGCCCAGGCAGGTCTCGAACTCGCAGGCTCAGGCAATCCACTCACCTCGGCCTCCCAAAGCACGGGATTACAGGCTGAGTCACCTAGCCCGGCTAAGGGATGATATTTATAATAGAATTAAATGAGACTTTGGGTTTGAGTCCCAAAGTCAAAAATAAAGGAACGGGATATTCAATTTTAGACATAAAATTCTCAATGACAAAATAAATATAAAATCATATCTTGAAATATATATTATCAATTAGAAAAATGACATTTAAATATCTTAGAGACAAGTGAATGATAAATGTGCATGTTAGTACTTAATCACATAAGGAGAAAATGTCCTAATAAGAGTAAAGAGTTGCTAGATTAAACAAATCAAAATATATGATTACCAATAGCATTAGAGAGTCTAATAAATAATGAATATTCTATTTAGTACATAACATACTTTTCAAAATATTATACAGGACATAGTTATACTGCAAATTATTCATTGTTTTTAAAGCAAGAATTTAACAGCGTCTTGTATTTAATCTACACACCTCTGAGGGTTGAGACATTTGTTGAGCCCTGGGTGTCTTCCAGACTAGAAATAGAGCAGAAGAAAGTGAAAAAAGGCAATGGATTTGGAAAACAATATTAGAATATAAATATGGAGATTGAGATAAATAAAGAGATATATATGGTGGAAGATGCTAGAGCATTGTAAACATGGGAGAAGCCTTTATTTTATGGGAGCCATTCAATACATGTTTAGTAGTCATGGGATGGCTAACACTTGGCCAATTTTCAAAGTGCATGGGGCTGATGTCCTAGTAAATAATTGCAGTTTAGAGACTACAGATATCAAACTTACTGTTTTTGCCTCAGTTTACTTATGTAGTAAATATCCTGAGAGGTTGATGCCACGGATAAAGAAAATGAGTAACTGAGATGTGCCTAGATTTATGTAGTAGGGTAGAAAATAAACTAGAGCAAGATTTAGTGATTGATAGTTTTATTTTATTTTAACTTAGACCTTGATACTTCAGTAGTTTTCAGGGTTTAAAAAAAGTACCAAACACGCAACAAACAGAAGGAGAAAATTTGATATATCCATCATGTATATGATGAATAAAATTAGACTTAGAGTTTAATTTCTTGTGGCAGAATACAAATAGCATGAGAAAAACCATTGAGCCAGAATAATGACTGTGAAGTCCTGCCAGAGTAAAAGTCATGTTTCAATTCAATTTTGTACCACCAGAATTGAGCACATAATCTTGCACTTACTAACTGCTTAATAATCACTCATTGAAAATACAAGTAAGATATATTTTGTTTATAGTAGACGTTAAAGTTCTCATCAACTTAATCAGATGTTTTACAATACTGGTGACTAACCCAATAGAGATGACATAAAAGATCTGAAAGATAAATTGAAAAAAATATACATAATATACACAAATACACATCAGACATGAATGAATCATCACCTTCAGAATATGAGGCTAAATTTTGCCAATTAAACAGAACCCCTGAAGCTATGGAGAGAAAATGTGTCATTTTGAAACTAAACATGTGTAAAACATTTTAAAAATATTTCACGTCCAAAATAAGATTTTCAAATGTTTGATTCATCAACATATACATTATTTTTCATACATTATCTCTTGTTTGATCCCTGAGATACACAAGGTTTTATCCAAAATTGAAAGAATAAAGAATACTTTGACCGGAAAGGATGATAGGTCTACTTACAATAATGAACTGCTATTTGAAAATTTAAATATGCCCTTATTATGTGTGAAGCCAAAGAAAGACCTGGATGCATTCTGAAATTCCATTTGTCATATTGTGGACGTAATTATGTTAATTACTTTAAGTCTAAGCATTATGCTGTGTGACTTAAGTGTTTTCTTAAAAATCACTTAGTCAAACAATTTACGGAGCATAACAGAGAGAAAAAAAAAAGACTGATTGCAACTCAAAATGACATGTGGTTATCATCTTTTCCTCTCCATAGTGAATCTGGTGGATTATTTGTTTTGAGAGTTTTCCTAATGGATTATTTGTTTCAGGAGTTTAGTGTGAGCAATTCTAACTCAGGAAAGTAGGTTTGCTTGGAAAGCACTGAATTCTAGTCTGTAAAAGAAAAAAGGGTTAAAAGTGCCAATTGAAAACTTTCTTGCTTACTGCTTTTGTAAAGCAGCATTTGGTTTACTTCAGCAACTAAACTGAAAGGGTTTCATTACATAGGAAGTATGAAAAAACTCAGATCCCTTCTTGAAGGCCTGAACCTATGGCAGAAACCTAGAAGACTCTTAAGAAAGAATGAGGCAGATGTTCCTTTTATAAAAGTCATAATAATTCCATCTATATGAAAAACATAATTATGGTTCCAAAGATCAAATACGGATTGTTTTACTTCACAGATGCATTATGTACATGGTAGTGAAGACACAGTTACACCCAGTTACTAAAATTTCTCCTGCATTGCACATGGGAGAAAGAAATACACATGGCTTTGGGAGTATGCTTTGCTACTAGTGTTATTGATATGAGACAGACTAGTCAATATATAACCATCAAGAGACTCCAAATCTAGCAAAGAACTAATTAAGAGACCTATGCTTTAACACTGGGCAAAGATACTTGTTCATTACAGCATTTCTTATGTGGAAATCAGGGCTATCCTACATTGTTAGCAATGAATTTCATCAATGAAGTTTTCTTTACTGCCACATGAGAAAATTAGGGGATTAAATTAGAATACAATATTTAAATGTGTGTATCTGAAAACTGTTAGATTTCAAATCTGTGCCTCACTACTTTCTATCTGCGTGAGCTTGGGTCTTTCTCAATTTCTTCATCTATAAGACAGAGATAATATGGGAATCTAGCTAGCAGATTCATAGTGAGAACTAAGTGAGAAAATGCATGCAAAGTGCTCAGTACTGACAGGTTCAATTCATGTTAGGTATTATTAATATACATATTTTTAGACACCTATTTGTCACAAACCTGCTAGGCATTTTGCATTCCTTGTCTTGTTTTAACATTCATGAGCACCTCTTCAGAGCAATGTTATAAGTCATTTTGTCAATTAGGCCCTTTGCTTGCAAGCAAAAAAAAAAATGACTTTGGATAACTCAAGCAATAGAAAGATCGATCTATCTATCTATCTATCTATCTATCTATCTTTCTTTCTATCTAATCATCTATCTCTATCTCTATCAATCTATCATCTATCTATATACTTAATCCACCTACTATAAGTCTATCATCTATGTATCTAGGTAACTGTCTTCTATCATCTGTCATCTATCTATACATCCATCTACATGCACAATATTGCATAGACTTCATACTCAAAAAACAAGCTGAATTACTAGACACAAAAATGGCTGGAACCAGGACAAGTCTAGTAATCAACATAGCTGGTGCTATTTCTGTTGGGATGAATAAAATCTAACCATTTTTGTCATTCTTTTGTCACTCTTCTCAAGAGAGACTCTAACTGGTTAAGCTTGAATTTTTAAATACAAATGGTAAAGAAGGGATGGACACCCTAATTGACTGTTCCATGAAGACTGATCATGATGGAGAAGAGGTACTCTTATAAAAAGAAAGCAAGGTGCTATTACTTAAAGAAGACAACGAATAATGTATAGCCATACATAGAAAAATTATCTGTATAAAGCCTCTTTATTCTGGAATTTAAAAAGCCTTTTTGAGAGTTCAGCTTTCAGGGTATGGAGAAAGGTATAGAAAGATGGAAGATGACCCAACAGATGGTGTGAAAGTCCAGACTAGTCAGTATTTCTGGTGATATGCAAAAATCACTGTGAGAGACCTTTCTTGATAGTTTATTTTCTAAAATTTCTGATAAATCCCTTTAACATTTCCACTGGAGAATGAAGAAATATCAACTTTAGCAACAGTTTTATGAATTAGTCCTTATGTTCCATACATAGAAATACAGTTGCTATATGTTTTTCACAACATCTTAGAATCTGTACAGACATCTTGATAGGATCAATTTTACATGGAAATTATGGATAAGGCTTTTTATTTTATCAAGTATCAATTTCCCTACTGTTCTCAAATGGAATTTAATTGTTCTTATAACTGGTCATGAACTTAACATAGGAAGCTATCAAATTACTATAAATTTCTTGAAATGCCTTCCCAAATCACTAGTGATAGCAACAGTAATAAAAATTGTCCAAATATGCAAACACCTCATAATATGTTTTCAATTCTATTGAAGGTGTATGTTGGTGAATATCAGAATGTTATGTATAGAATGACATATGTAGAAATTATTTTAGGGAAATTATTTAAGCTATTTCTATTTTCTCTAACAAATAAAGATCATTGAGTTTAATTAATTTGCTTGAATTACTACCTTCTCATTTCAATGGTAGGAAAGGACGAGGAACTAATTTTAATCACTTTTCTCTCTTTTTTTTTTCCTTTTTGGTAAGATAATTGTAGCATGTTTTTTTTTCTAAACTATTTTCTTTGACTGTTGAAGTATCAATTTTGATTCTTGTGTTTGCTTATTGCTTGGCATTTCATTCTAGCCTTTTAGAATGTGTTGTGGTACCCATTTTGCATTTATGGCACATCTAGTACAGTATAAAATTTTATGGTAAAATTTTGTTTCCAAGAAATTCAAAGACTGCGGTAACTGTATCTTATGCACCTGCTTGGAGAGAAATGAAAGGAATCTTTATTCAACTCTGAGGAAAAGAAAGATTCCTCTAAAGAAAAGTTTCATCTATTTCAATAGTACTTACTCAACTCTAAGTGGTCATAAAGAAGGAATGATTTTTACATTTGCATAATATAATATCACTTTAAATCAGACACAGATGTGTCAAATTAAAGTGGTCCATTTATGAATGCACACAACCGAATAGTTTTTTTTTAAATGGTAGGATGACGGATGACCTACTCATCAATGAACCTGGTGTAGAAGGCCTAGGTGCTTTCCCATTAAAAAAGACAAATCAATTTAAAAGTCATACACATAATATTTCTAAAGTCACAAGCCTCAAAATTGCTGGCACTTAAGATCACTTGCTTCTAGAATTAAAGCACTGGTTTTGCAATAAGCCTCGTCTGAGCACAACATTTCAACTATGCATATAATTAAGATTTTAAAACATTAAACAAGCATAAAATGCAAAAATCATGCAGTAACACCATTGCCAGTATACTGAGATCTTCATGAAAGAAAATAAAATGCATTTACATTGTATTAATTGAGGATGTCAGACAATATTTATAGCCAATAAATTTATCTAACTAGCCCTGCCAGATATTTCCAATATTTGTCAATTTTTTTGTATTTAAGCATCACTACCCCCATCAAGCAAATTGTATATATCATCTGAGAGGGAGTAGAACATTAAGCCATTAATTATAAACTTTAGATTGGTTAGATTTTTAAAAAATGAGACATGGCTAAGTTTTCTTTGTAATTAAGTCAATGTCACATAAAATAAAATGTACCATTTTAAAATGAATAATTCAGTATAACTTAGGACATTTAACATGTTGTGCAACCACTTCTATCTAGTTCCAAGCATTTTTATCACCCCAAAATAATATCACATACCTTTTACACAGTTATTTCCCACTGTTCTTTATCCTCAGCCTTTGAAAACCATACATTTACGTTTTTATCTCTATGGATTTACCCATTTGGGATATTCTATTTAAATGGAATCATACAATATGTGACCTTTTGTGTCTTAGCAAAAATGTTTTCCAGGTTATAGCATATTTCAGTACTTTATTCCTTTTAATGGCTGAATATTTATCATTTAATGTATATAAGAAAATGTCTTTAGCCGTTTATGAACTTTTAGGTGTTTGTAACTGCTGTCAGTTGTGACTAACACTACTATAAGCATTTATGTACAAGCATTTTTTGAGTAAGTGCTAAATTATTTTAAGTACATATCTAAAAGTGAAATATTAGGTCATATGGTAATTTTATGCTTAACATTTTAAAAACTGCCAAACTTTTCCACAGCAACTGACCAATTTTCATTACCATGAGCAATGAAAGAAGCCTGAAATTTTTCCACATCTTTGTCAACACTTTGTTTGTTTGTTTGTATTAGTAAGAAATAAGTCTGGTCATCCTCATAGAAATGAAGTGGTATCTCATTGTGATTTTGATTTGCATTAACCTAATGACTAATAATGTTTAACATTTTTTTAATGTGCTAGTTGGTCTTTTGCATATCTTTGGAGGAGGATCAATTCAAGTCTTTGGGTAGATTGATGTTTTTTGTTTTTGCTTTTGTTGTTGACTTGTAAGGATTGAACTGGGTTGCCTTTTTATTCTATAGTTGTAAGAGTTATTTATATGTTCTGGATACTAGACCTTTATCAGATACATAATTCAAAAATATTTTCTCCCATTTTGTAAACTTTCTTTTTCTTGATAATGTCTTTTGACATGCAAAAGGTTTTTAATTTTAACAAAGTACCATTTATCTATTTTTTGTTGCTGTTGCTTACACTTTTCATGTCAGATATAAGAATCCATTGCCAGATCCAAAGTTATAATTATTTTTAAAAAGCCTTTTTTAAGTTTTAGAGTTTTAGCTCTTCTAATTAGATCTTTAATAAAATTTTGAGTTAATTTTTGTATGTGGTATATAATTTTGTATGCATTTCCAACTTTATTTTTTTATGTTGATATCAAATTTTCTGAGCTTGCATTTGTTGAAGAGACTATTTTTATCATTGTTTAAAATCAACTGAACAAAGTTATAGGAAATTATTTCTGTGCTCTCAATCCTATTCCATAGGTATATATGTCTACTATTATGCCAGTATCACACTGTTTTAGTTACTGTAGTTTGTAGTAAGTTTTAAAGTCAGAAAGTATCAGTTCTCCAACTTTTATCTTCTTTTTCATGAATGTTTTAGTAATAAAGGCTCTTTGCAGTTCCATATGAGTTCGGGGATTAGATTCTCCATTTCTGCAGGAAGGCTATTAGAATTCTGATAGGGATATCATTGAATCTGTAGATTGCTTTATATAGTATTGCCATTTTAACAACAGTAAGTCTTCTAATCTATAAACATAGGATGTCTTTCTATTTGTCTTCTTAATTTATCAAAGTAATGCTTTGTGGTTTTCAGTATCAGTACTTCCTACCTTTTTTTAAAAAAATTACTTCCTAGGTATCATTTTTTAATGCTATTGTAAATAGAATCATTTTCATAATTTCCTTTTCAGATTTTTATCATTGGTATATAAAAACACAACTGATTTTGTATGTTGACCTTTATTCCTGAAATTGCTGAATTTATTATTAGGTCTAGTAGAGGTTTATCTGGATCCTATGGGATTTTCTTTACATAGGATCATGCAATCTATAAATCAGTTAAGTTTTGATAGAAATATGAAGAAGCAAATGAAATAATACAATATGTGACTTTTTCTATCTGGCTTATTTCACTTATCATAAATGATTTTGAAATTAGAGCATGTATCACTATTGCTTTTTGTGACTGAATATTTTAATACACATACAGGATGAATATAAATGTATTATATATATATGTATGTGTGTGTATATTATATATATGTATATCACAGTTTATTTATTCATTCCCCATTCAACATTCATGGATATGTGGGTTGTTTTCAATGTTTTTCTATTGTGAATAATGTTACCATGAACATTTTTGTACAAGTATTTTTTGACTATTAGCATTCAATTATTTTGAGTATATACCTAGAAATAGAATTACTTGGTAATATTGTCTTTGGGTCATATGAAAAAGAAAATATTCATAAAATAGAGCTTCTGAGTCTTGCGTGGGATTTCACAACTGGTGCAGAACATGAGGAGCATGAAAGTGGAATTAGAAGATTAGATTTCCAGGAGATGCACAGAAAACAAGGAATAAAAAATGTATTAGAGAAATTTTGAAAATATGGTTTTCATACTTCACAATTTATTCAGTAGCTAGTCTTATTCACAGAGAAAGGAAAGACCGCAATTAACATTTTTACTATAAGAATGATACTTAGAGACATTAGTAAGTCTCCAGTTCAGACTGGGTGTTAGGGACAGAGGATTTAATACTTTTATTTTTATGAAATAATATCCTAGATAAGAAATGATCATGCCCTAAATGCCTGAAAGTTGAGATCCTTCTGCCTGAGTAATATCAGGACCAACTATTTGAAATTATTATTGAAATACTGAAGTACCTATAAAACTTACGAGCAATCCCAGCAATCCCACATTGCAATAGATTTTCTATATTAACTATTTTAGCAGCTTTAAAACTGCTTTAACCTAAAAATGACCCCCTATATGGCTTTTCAGTACTCCGAGATTGGCTTCTGAGATTGTAATTTTCCCGTAACTAAGGATCTACACCCTTGGTTCCTGTAACTAAGAGCCTAAACTGCATTACTAAAAGCCTACACCCTTAGTTTCCCCAAATATTGGAAACTCCCTAACTGCAAGTTCTGTATTTATTTGTATACATTTACACATTTTGCTGTATGGTTTTAATGGTCTTTAACGTTCATGCTGTTCGTGTTGTATACCATGTAACTTACTGTACCTCGTCTGCACCCCATGCTATGTAGCCTATTCAGCAGTTTTTGCCTATAAAAACTTTGTCCCTGCTTCACTCAGAGCTGAGAGTTTTAGGAGGCATGAGCCCCCTCTCAATCACCAGCTTCCAGTAAAGGACTCATACTCATAATCTTACTTGGTTGGCAACACCTTTCTCGCTCTCTGGACACAACATTTGGAGGCCCCAGTGAGAAATTGCCAACCTTGGGAGGCAACCTCACTCTGGTTCTCCCCAGCTCAGTGGAGACGTTATAGGGGAGGGGCCCCCTGGTTCATTCCAGGGCTCCATAACCTCTCATCTGTCTCAGAAAGAGAAGGAACAACTGCTGATTTACTCGCCAAAAGAAGCTGAGTCCATTCACCATCTCCCGGGAGGTAAGTGTCTATCTTGTTTTGTTTTTCGTTTGGTTTAGAGGAGACGAGCTGCTCCTCATGCATTTGTGTTGGGGGATGGAGCCTGATGGGGCTGCTCCTTTGACTCTGCTTCAGTAACCCAAGACGTTGGTAGAAGCAGGGTTGTAATTAAGTAATTGATTTCTGACTAGACTTTTGACTAGGCTCATAATTAGACTAGGTATTCACTTTAACTTCTGATTGCTTATGACAGTTTTCCATTCTTGTCATATTTAGCCTTCTCTTTTCCTTTGCAACTTTACTGTGCACTTTGCTACAGGTTTGTTTTTGGTTATTTTTTCATAGACTCTTCGGAGCCTTCCATATGTATATAACTGCTGTAGTTTATTGATTTGTTGTTAATTGTTTTAAATTACAGGGATAGGTCTTAACATTTTGAAGAAAGGATTAATATAAGAATTTCAATGATTAGTTTGTTTTGCTAATTAATTTAGTTTGTTAATTATTTTGTGGTGTATGGTAGTTTAATGGTTTTATGATATTTTATGTCTTCTTAACCATTCTTGTCTTTATGTAGTATTTTTGTTAATAATAAAAGCCCCCAAAAGAAATAGGGAATTCCATCCATTCCTATGAAACCAGACTCTGGTCCAGATCAAAGATAAGAGGCACTCTTCCCTTTGGTCTGTGCAAATAGATTCTCTCAGGTGACTGAAAGACTCGCAAAGGTGTCGGGGATTAATTCCCATGAAGTGCAAGGGCCTCATAGCGACTGCTTCACTTTAGGTATACAGGACTCTGTAAGTTCTGGAAAGCCCCAGGCTTGATCAGACGCTCAGTGTTCCTAATCCACACCAGATCCCAGAAACCGTGATTGGAGGGTTGGAAAGGGTCTTAGAGGCAGATCACCTGGAAGCTGGAAAGTTCTCTCTGTGCTCCTGAGGGTTGCCCCATCCGGGAGGCGCACATAAGGACTGGTCACCCAATGCCCCGGGGCCCCTTTTAGTGCCTTCTGCACTTAAAGGGCAAACTGAGACACGTAAGAGGCGGGGAAATGACTGGCGGGGTCACAGCTAACAGGAGTTCCCTCCATAGGCAGCACATTTTGACCCAAAACACCTGGTGCTGTCCAAAGTTTAAAGTTCAGTTTAATTTACCTTGTTTCTTTTAATGTCATTTGTGGTTTCATGTGTTTCATTCATCAGTTATATTGTTTAATATAAATTTGTTTTACTTAAAATTATTAATTTGTTACTCAAATATCATGTTAAAAATTTAAAACATATAAATTGGACAACAACGTAAATATAAATGCTTTTATAAGACTTTTGTGTTTGTGGTGTGGCTGGTTTGATATAAACTTTTAACAGGCTATCTTTAAATCTGGCCTGGTGAAGGTTTGTAACAAATTGGTTACATACATGGTTATAATAGCCAACATCTAAAACCTGTCATTTGATAAAAACTGCAAATAGCCATAGTCAAGTATATAATTTGTTTTCCTCATTATACTTATATATATTGTGATAAATTTTAAAAATAGACCATTTCTCACCTAAATTGCTTTTGGTGCCCTTTGTTTCATCTACCTGGTAGAGACACTGGACTAAATAAAGTTGCACTGCCGGGTAGATGAAATACTGGGTACTCTGTGTGGACAATGAACGTGAAAACTAATCACCCTCACCAAATTGACCACACCTTATAATAAAAGGTACAATTTAATGATTTATAAGGGCTCTAACAACTTTGCCTGTTCATAATTAATACATGAACAAGACAGGTCATTGTATATTTATATGGTCTGTTCACTCTTGGGTTTTACGTCAAACTGTCATAAAAGTAAACTAAAAAGTAGAGCCTGGCCTCAACTGCAGGTATGCAGAAAACAAGTAAAAAAATCCTATACTCCACTAAATCCCCAAACAATGCGCAACCAGCTAACCAAAAATCAGTGTGCGTGTTGCAGGGAATTAGGTCATTGGATAAAAAATTGCCCTCATCGCCCACAAACAGAGAAGCCTAAGTCAGATAAAATAGTCAGACAACTGGCAGAATTATTGGTAGCTGCTCTCCAAGTCTCCCAACCTTACTCAAGACCACTATGCTACATGGAGGGGAAAACTAAGAAAGAACAAGAGACTGAACGTCCCTCATTAGCTAGACGTCAATGTGCATATTGCAAACTATTTGGTCACTGGAAAAAGAATTGTCCCCGTTGCCCAGGGTCAAACAAACCTGGGTCAGCCCTAGTTCTGCCTGTTGCTAGGGGGACAGAGGACAATGGAAAAAGCTGTAAGTCAGTCCTGATTATGCCTGCTGCTAGGATGGCAGGAGAAAACGGGTGCAATTGCCAACTGCATATTTGCGTCTCATAAATATAACAGCTTTTACCAAAAAAATGCAAAATCAAACGACTTTTGTTTAATGTAACTGGATGTTCAATGGTTATCTTTAATCTAGAACCCTCCACCATGACTCAGGGTATGTAAAACCCCTGGTAAAAATTCTAAATACAGAAACTGGAGGGACTTTCAGGAATAAATATTTCTCAACTGGTACATTAGGCAAAGGTTATTAAATCTAAATTTGTTTAATAAATGTTCATCAAATGCTTTTTAAGTTTCTATAACTTTCATAAGTTTTAGTAAATATGTTAACATATCTAGTTGTCCAAGTATACTGATGGTTTTATAATGTTTGTGTTCCATCCTAAATTATAAAAACATCAAAATATAATATAGACATTGTAAGATTATGGAACCGGTGGTTTTGGATTGGTCGTTCTTGTAGCAATGATTCATACAACTACATTGTTGCAAGAGTGACTAATTTGAAGTTATTGGTTCCTAGCAGCTAGCCTTAAAAGCATAAACATTTTATTAATAATTTGCAAAGTAGAAAAATGTTCGTATGTTTGACTTTAAGGTTTAATCATTTGTTATGCCTGATTAACATCCTTGGGATGGTATTATAAGTCATTCTTCTGTGGAACAAAATACTCACATGTTTAATAAAAGGGGTTGCCCAATGTGGGTTTACCTGACAAAGTAGTTATCCTCGGGTCACTTGGGTTGCTTCTCTGTTAGGTGAATCCGTGTTAGGTATTCTCACAAAAATTGTCTACACCTTGTGGCTGAGACTGCAATTTAATACTTTGCAAAAGTTTTTAACAACTTTGGGCAGAACATGTGGATGTGTAGTGCTCTGTTCCTGTTCATTTTAATTGTGTGGGTGGATCATTGTATGTCCATATGGTCAGTTTAATCTAAAAAAGGTTTTGCACGAACCTGTTACAAAGACAGTAAATAACAGTGTTATATGCATAATCTATTTTGTTTAAAAAAAATTTTGGAATTTTGTTAACCAAACCAAATCAGTGCCAGCCTGGAGGGCAGCAGAACTGGAGAACCAAGAAAACACCCTAATTGACAGTCACAGTTGACCACCAACACTCCAGACACCCATAAAACACCTGATAACAACAAACCTGCTATGGGGATGGTGTCCACTACTTATAGGTACAGTCTGTAAGGACACTGGAAGCATGATTGCCCCAAAGCACTAACCTCCTGGACCTTGTCCACAATGTAGACCAAATAACCATTGGGAGGCAGGTACACTCTCCTCTGAAGAGAGGAAAGAACACTTGGCTCATAAATGGTAGAAACATGGGAAGGCCTGAAAACCTGCTGAACTGCCTGGCACTGACTCACCATCACCCCAATAAATCCCCCAGGTAAATACCAGGGCACTGGAACCCAAATTAAGTTCTAGTTAACACGGGTACCAGCTTTTTAATTCTGGCCATCGATGCTGACATTTAAATAGCCCCAAATAATAATAATAACTTGGACAATAACTACTGTAATTTTGTTATAAATTCAGCCTCAGTACTGAGTACCCCATTGGCTAAATAAATGCTCAAAAATGTGGTCACTAAAAAAAAGGTGTCCAGTAGAAAATAAACTTGCAGTTTATAATTGTGTCTATTCATTCAGTTGCTGGTTGTGGGTTAACTTTCAATCAGACTGGTAATTTAAAACAAAACTAAATCACTCATTTGTTTCGCATGATTTTTATAGCAAGTTCCATTCCATTAAAGGGGAATTAGCTCCAAAAACTAGGAGCAACTATTGTGTTTTCACCTAACCAAACTGAAATGTTTGTCCCCATTGCTTGTCAATTGTTTGCAATTATCCCACTTCCTGAAAGACCTTTAAACTCCTTTTAATTTTTATGGCAGATGCACCAAAATTAACAAAACATCACCCCCCTGGACATGGAAAGCCTGTTAACATTGGTTGGAACATTTTCATTTTACTGTTCCCAACCTGTGCACATTGTGTAGTTTGTTCCAAAGCACCAGGTTTTTCATCATCATCCACTTAATAATGGCTTGTGCTCTCACTCAATGTTTCATTAAATCCAGGCAGTATTCGGTTAAAAGACCTGCTGTTTCCTGTTCATGCCTTTGGAAATAAATAGGTAGGGACATCGCTATGGTCCACCACAGCAGGAAGTAGTTACAGAAAATTGATCTTCACCCGGTTTCCCAAGATCCTAAAAGTGTTTTCAAGAATATGAATGAAAAATACAAAAACATCCTAAGAACAGGAAGTGCTTCTAATCTTGTTCAAAAAATCCTCACACAATATATCTCCAGTTTTTTCAGCAGGTTCAAGCTACTGTCCACTCTGACATCAATGCTATTTTGCCAACACCATTGTTCTCACCTTGTCATCGGTCCTAGCCCGGGGACTTGATCTTTGTACTGGCTCCTGCCTGGAAGGGACCCTTCATCATACAAACCCCAGGACCCCTGCTATGTTGTCATCTTCTTCATCAACGGTTTTGCTACAGCAGCAGCTAATGCAGATCCAGGCACGGGAGCAGGAAAGACATAAATGTCAGAAACAGGCCACAGTGGCTTCCTTCCCCAGTCCTGCACCTGCTTCTCCTGCCATCTCTATGGTAGGCATCTCTTCTGTAAACCATATATTGGGCCATCCACCCCCTATTCAGCTGCCTAGAGAGCAAACACACCTGGAACACTCAAGTGTCATTAATAAAACCATCAATGCAAAGTCTAGTTATTTTAATAAATTTGGAGACATCACAGGGCTACAGCTCCCCAGCATGCTACCTATGTCAGGGAATCTACTTAATGTGTAGAGTAGTCAGAATATGACCACACCAGTCATCACTGTTAACAATTCCTGCCCAACTAAATTCCCAACATCAAACAAAAAAAATCTCTAAAACTGAGGAAGAAACCTTTTTAAAAGAATATCAGAGAAAAGATAATCACAACATACTTGAGTATCACAGGCAAGTTAAACTTGACAATAAAATCAAGGACCTGGATACCCTCATCCCCAAGTCCAATAACTCAGAAATGTGCTGGAACAAGAACATTATCCTAAAGACCTCTATAAATTGCATCCACAAGTTACAGAAGGAACAGCAACACTTAAAAAAACCTAAAAACTCATCGACAATCCCTGGAAAAGGCCAACCATAGCCTGCAGCTCCGGTTTCATGGACTAGAACTGCAGGCCCAAATCTTTGGTCTTCCAATACTTCCTGGCCCAGGTCTGCCCTACCTGGATATTGAAAAGGAAGGCAGGCCAAAAACAGCAACGTTTCATGAAATGGGAAAACTGGCCCAAAACACTCTTCATCAGCAGCCCCCAGCACCACCCTTGGATAACATTTTACACCTGCGCTCTCCCAGTGACCACCTGACAAACCTAGAAGACCCCTTCCACCTGAGGTTGGAAGATACCACCAACCCCCTGTTTCCTGCAGTATCCCCTGCTGTTTCCAAAGCCAATAGCCACTACAATAGCTTTTGCATAGAGAAGGAGTTTTCACTGTTTTGGTCTGAGAAACATTAAGTTTATCCACTCCACAATCTGGACAGTAACAACTCCTGGTTCCAGTCTATGTTTAATGGAACCCCTGGTTGACAACTCTTATCACCAGTCTAGCTAGCCCTAGAATCCTCTTCCTCCGGGATTTGCTTATAGGACCTTGCATAATTAATTTGTTTATTCCATTTGTTAAATAATGAATTGCTTCTGTAAAACTCATGGATGTTGGAACTTATAACCCTTTGCCCATAATTCATGAGTCAATGGTTTGACTCATGAACAAGTAAAAGGGGGGAATGAAGTACCTGTAAAACTTATAAGCAATCCCAGAAACCCCACGTTGTAATAAATTTTCTGCATTAACTATTTTAGCTGCTTTAAAACTGCTTTAACCTAAAAATGATCCCCTACATGGCTTTTTAGTACTCAGAGATTGGCTGTTAAGATTGCAATTTTCCCATAACTAAGAGTCTACACCCTTGGTTCCTGTAACTAAGAATCTACACCCCATTACTAAGCCTACACCTTTAGTTTCCTCAAATATTGGAAACTCCCTAACCACAAATTCTGCATGCATTTGTATACATTTGCACATTTTGCTGTATGGATTTAATGGTCTTTAATGTTCATGCTGTATGCCATGCAACTTTCTGTACCTCATGTTTGCACCTCATGCTATGTAGCCTATTCAGCAGTTTTTGCCTATAAAACCTTTGTCCCTGCCTCATTGGGGTCAAGAGTGTTAGGAGGCTTGAGCCCCCTTTCAGTTGCTGGCTTCCTAAAGGACTCATACTCATAATCTGACTCAGTTGGCAATGCCTTCTCACTCTCCAGACACAACAATATCAGTGGCCAACACAGTCAACTTTACCACCAGTCCTTTAGTCTTGTCCTCATGATGCAGCCTTAAGTGCCCATTCCTGCTATCTCTAGCTTCTTGCTTGCATAAATTCTTAAAAATTCCTCTATTTTGGCAAACTTAGTCAGATCTTTAATTCCTTGTAATGAGATAGCAAATAAAATATGTAAAATAATTGCAATAACTTGCTTGACATAAGTAACCCCATTTTGTTAAAATCCTCCATCTTAGCTGTCTGCCTGACCTAAAAATGACTCCTCCTCGGTGTGTATGTGTAATTGTTGTAACTTTCCCATGACCACAGAACCACAGCCTTGTTCCCCTGAGCTGTTCACATTGACCATTCTTCGTGACCATTTGAAAACTCCCTAGTCACAAGTTCCGTGTAATTGTATGCCTTGTTAACTGAAATCCAAGAGGCTGTTCCTTTTGTTTTTAGTTCCTTGTACCCTCACCCCCTGCTAATATGCAGCCCACTTGTGGATTTTGCCTTTATAAGCTTCTTGCTGATTCCACTCAGTGTCTAGAACTTTCTTGGTGTGAACCTACTCTTGACCATGTGCTATTAAATAACTCAACATTTGAAACCAGTGTGCTGGTGATTCTCCTTTCTTGTGGTTTGGTTCTAACAGCAACATGATTCCTTTCTCTTCATGACTAAAACTAGTCTTTGAAAAGATCTCTAAATTATAAAACCAATTTCTTGTTTTCATTAAAATTAATTTCACTGCAAGAGTGTTCTGGTTCTTGCTTTTTCAAAGTATTTAGGGAGACCCAATTTCCCAGTTGAAAAGAAAGTAGGGCCACATCTGTGGGATGAGTGGTCCTGCTAGAGGTAAACTCATGAACAAAGGTGAATGTAATGCCTTGAGTCTTAACATATTTGGCAGTTGCTAAGTCTCTTAAAGTATCAGTTAGTACTCCCACTGGGACAGAAACCTGGAATGACTTATTATATAATATTTTAAAGAAGTTCAACTTAAACCTACTCAACAACAAGGCAATTGGCAATGTCTCATTTCAAGTTAAATTAGTGTTTTAATATATGTTGGTAGTACTTTTTAAAGTATGATTCATTTTTTTTTCATTTTTCAAGTTGATTGTGGTCTCCAAGATTGCAATCTAAAGATTGAAGGAATCGGCAAGTCAACGCTTCTCTTAATATTCATGTAACTATCATAGTCTTTTTAAAAACATAGAATAGACTTCTGTTAACTACAGAATATATGGTCTCCATATCAATAAGGAAATAAAATTTGTTTCTCACTGTCAATTGTACCCAGGACTCCTGTGAGGCTATGACTGCAGCTTAGCTAAACATACATATTCAACAGGTTACAGGAGGAAACATGAACATTTATAAAAGCGGTCCCAACGTATGCATAGTAAACAAACATGCATGCAATGTATGACTCATGTTCATCCTGAAGGGGAGACTCAACATTTAAATGAATTATAGTGACTGGGTACAATGACTCATGCCTACAGTCCCAGCAATTTGGGAGACCAAGATAAGAGGACTACCTGAGCCCGTGGGTTTAAGACCAGTCTTGGCAATTTGGTGAGACCTCATCCTACAATAAGTCAAGAAAAATTAGCTGAGTGTGGTGGCACCTGCCTATAGTTCCTGCTAATTCGAAGACTGAGGCGAAAGGATTGCCTGAGCCCAGTAGGTTCAGTCTGCAATCCATGAATGTGCCACTGCACTCCAGCCTGGCCAACAGAGTGAGACTCCAACTAAATAAATAAATAAGTAGATAAATAAATGTATTACAATTAGGTTTATTACATCAGTTCTCCTCAAGACACAAAAACATGCAAATGAGAAATTTCTGCAAACTGACCAGAAATAATCCATGGTGAGTGGTATTTTTTTTAATTAGGGGAAAGTTATTGAAATCAGTTTCTTGTCCAATCAAAACTGTAGTTATGGCTGGTGGGACAGGGACTGGGAGTGGAGCTGTAAGTTGTTTTGATATTGTTTATTTTGAGGCCAGTGTTTGTTTATCTGTTAGATAAATTATTTTTTTTTAATGTGTGATAGTTATAGTTATTTTTATTTATTTATTTTTTATGTAGGATTATGTGATTTCACCTTTGCTTGGTGTAGACTTAGGTCCTGTTTATAATTTAACATCTTACACAAAGTGTGTATTCTGTCAGTCTTATAATCTGTATTTTAACATGAATTATGGTTAGCTGTTGTGTCTAAACAACAAAAGGGAGGGTGTATAATGAGGTATGTCTGACCTCTCATCCTGTCATGACTAGGAATTAAGTTTTCAAGGTTAGTCTCTGGTCTCTTCAGACAACATGGTGTCCTTTCAATTGGTGAGAGGACAAGGATTCCATTTTGTGTTATTTTCTCTTTTCTGTCAAGATATGCCAGAAACAGTACTGATGGTCAATATTTTATTTTGTTTCATATCATCCCTGTGGTGGTGTGGCTACCTGCCCTGGATTCATCATTTTTATCAGTGGGACTCCTATGGCTAAGAGACTTAGAATTAAAACACTTACTAGACAATTATTAGCTTTAGGTCAGATGGGAATAAAAGTGGGCAGGAACTCATTAACCTTTGGAACACTTTTAAGTAAAATAAGGGTCAAAACCCAAAAATTGAAAAGCAAACATGTAAAACTGACTTGTCTATAAGTTCTGTGTGTTGAGCTATCAGCTGTAGCACTATAGGGTGACTATAGTTAACAATAATTTATTATATATTTTTAAATAGCTAGTAGAATTGTGAATATTACCAACACAAAAATGATAAATGTTTCAAGTGATTGATGTGCTAATGCCCCTGATTAAATCATTGCACATGGTATGTATCAAAATATCACTATGTACCATATATGTGTATAATTATTGTGTGTTGGGTTTGAAAAATATAAATAATAATTTTTTTAAAGTATGCTTGATAGTACATTGGCAATGCCAGACAGATTGGTCCAGTGAGATTCAATAGTTTCTAAGTTTTTGAGCTCTTTGTTGCTTTACTTAATTTTTGTAAGACATAAATAACTGAAACACATTTTTTAAAAAATTCTGGAACCAAAATATAAACAATTACCAATATTTTAAGCACAAAGTTCATAAAACATATCTAATTTTGACATTGAGAGGAAAAAGAAGCTCACAGGTAGCTAAACATTCAAAATTATTTAGCAGCAAGGATCCAGATAGAGACAAAATTATTAAATGAGTCTTAGTGTCTTACATACAGGCCTGTCCGGTGTCTCATAAAAACAGTTTATTTTGATCATTGCTTTTTCTCAGGTCTAAGGATAAGGCATTGGTAAACTTAAGTTTAGTGTCAGACACTGGTATTGGCATTAAATATTTAGCATAAGTCCATGCCTTTTTAGATAGGAAATATATACCCAAGAGTCAAAATCCTGTTAACTAACAACACAAGGATTATTTAATAGCACCTGACCTTTCCAAGTGGCTAGAGTTAGTGATACTAGAGTGCATGATCTGATGGAAAGTTATAAAAATATTCTACAACCTTACAGTAATTAATTTTTATAGTTTTGATAATTCTCCAGTGATAAGTTTAAGTCAGAGATTTAGTTTAGTATTTTTATTTTGAAAGTGTTTATTAAAGATGTTAAAAGACTCAAAATATCTGATCAAAGCAGAGTAATAGCTAACTAGGAGTGACAATCAAAAACTTTTTAAAGCAGTACAGAAAGACACATGGATGTAAAAATCTTGATATTTCCAAATTTTAGTTTTTCTAAGTAATCAAAAACCTATAAATACAATATAGGAGTTATTCTGGTAAAATGTAAAATCTTTATTTTTTGTACCAGTTACCAAAAAGGCAAAGAAGAACTGTCTGCAATGCAATTGTTTATATCCTTATAGGAAGCCCGTTAAGATAACCTGGAAGTCAAACCTGATTTAAAAAACAAAAAGTACTTGAATTCAATCAGACAAACGAAGAGTGTGTCCAAGCTTATGAGTAAATCAGGGGAATAAATGACTCTTAGAAAATGCACATAGGTTGTTTTCTTGTGGCATGGAACAACTCAGACATAGCAAGAAAAGCCAAGGGTACAGACTCAAGTTATATTTAATACAAATATTGCTTTTTCAGACCTTCAAGATAAAACATCTTGACATTGGGCTACAACAGCAATTGGAATCAGAAGAAAAAATAAAGTTACAGAAGATGATGTAAAAAAGTTGTTGGAGAATGTTATCAGCTCATGTCTTCTCGAGAGAGGCAAAATCTGAATGAGAAAGACACAAATATTGAACTTCTGAGATATGAATCTGAGAAGCTTTCAAAGAGAAACAGATTATAGATTTAAAATCAAAACAATTTAATTAAGAGAAAAATCAGCACTGTAAGAAAACCTTATTTTTACATAGGAGACCAATATTAAAATGAAGACATCTTCTTTGGAAAATTCTATATACATAATTACATTAACTAAAATTCTTAAGAAAATCCTTGTCTGTCATATTTCAGTATTTTAGAAGTAAAACCATTCTACATTTTTTAAGAAACACGTTTCTCCATTATGACTCTGCCATAAGCTATCTACCCCCCAAATAAAACCTGGACCAAATGGCTTTCTTGCTGATTTCTACAAGATATACAAGAAGGAGCTGGTATCATCTTTTTTTTTTTAGATGTGGGGTACACCTCAGGATTAGGTATATAAGCAGGTATACAGGTAAAGTTTGGGCCTCCCTCTGTTTCCCATTTTTCCTGGTTTGAGGTCAGGTACCCTTATTGATGCTGTGCCTCCCTGCACCCTGGAAGAATCCCGCTACTTTCAATCCCTTTCTTATAGTATTATGGTAAATTTTCAGGGTCCACTTATGAGTGAGAACATGTGTTACACTGTTCTTGGTTTCTGTGATAGATCACTGAGTATGAAAGACTCTAAATCCATTCAAATTACTGTAAAGTCCATATGTTTGTCTTTCTTCATGGCTACATAATATTCCATTGTGCATATGTACCAAATATTTTTTATCCAGTCCAGTTTGATGGTTAGCACGGTTGGTTCCATGTTTTTGCTACTGTGAACAATGATGCAATAAACATGCATGTGGAGATATCATTTTTGTAGAATGATTTGAGTTACTCCGGGTATATTCCGAATAGGGGGGATTGCTAGATCGTATGGCAGGTCAGGGTCTGTTTCTTTTAGAAATTGCCATGCTGTTTTCCAAAGAGTTTGTACCAGTTTGCATTCCCACCAGCAGTATAGAAGTGTTTCTTTTTCTTCACATCCTTGCCAGCATCTGTTGTTATTTCTTCTATTAATGATGGATGTTCTTACTGGCATTAGGTGATATCTCAATGTGGTTTTGATATGCATTTCTCTGATGATTAGTGAAACTGATCACTTTTTCATGTGTCTGTTGGTTTCCCATATATCTTCTTTTGAGAAATGTCTATTCAAGTCTTTTGTCTACTTTTTAATGGGGCTGTTTCCCCCCCCCCTCTTTTGGCACATTAGATCCTGGATGTTAGGCCTTTGTCAGGCATACTTTTGGCAAATATTTTTTTCCCATTCTGTGAGCTGTCTCCCTGTTCTCTTGGTGGTTTCTTTTGCTTTGTACAAGCTCTTAAGATTGATGAGGTCACACTTGTCTATCTTATCTCTTAGGGCATAGGTCCTTGGGGTTTTGATCAGGGATTGGTTTCCAGTTCAGATTTCTATAAGGATGTCTCCTGCATTTTCTAAGGTTCCTATAATCTAGGTTTTACATTTAGGTCTTTGATCAATTTAGAGTTGATTTTTGTGTACTGTGACAGGTTGGGGTACTGTTTCAATCTTCTGCATGTGATCAGCCCATTTTCCCAACACTGTTTACTGAGTAGGTTCTCTCTCCCCAATGGAGGCTTTGTCAAAGATGCATTGGTTGAAAAATTGAGGTTTTGCTTCTGGAATCTCTATCCTGCTCCAAGGTCCGTATGCCTATTCTTGTACCAATACCAGGCTGTTTTGATTATTGTATACTTATAGTAAAGTTTAAAATCTGGAAATGTGATACCACCCACTTTCCTTCTTTTGTTGAGAATTGTTTTGGCTATTACTGGTACTTATGTTTCCATGTGAATTTCTGTATTGTCATTTCCAGGTCTGAGAAGAATGATGTTGGTAATTTAATGGATATTGCACTGAATCTGTAGATTGCCTTTGGTAGGTTGGACATCTTAAAAATGTTGATTCTTCCTATCCAGGAGCATGGAATATTTTTGCCATTTGTTTGTGACTTCTTGAGTTTCTTCAAGCAGTATTTTGTAGATCTCATTGTAAAGGTCTTTCACTTCTCTGGTTAGGAAGATGCCTAGGTGTTTTATTTTATTTGTGTGTGTGTGTGTGGCTATTGTGAGTGGGATTGTGCTTTATATTTGGTTCTCTGCCAGCTTATTGTTGGTATATAAGAATGCAACTGTCTTTTGCATATTTATTTTGTGTCCTGAGACTTTGTCAAAGTCCTTTATAAGTGAAAGCAGTTTTCTGACACATTCTATTGAGTTTTTGAGGTATATGATCATATCGCCAGCAAAGAGGGATAACTTAACTTTCTCTTTTCCTATTTTCATACCCCTGACTTCTTTCTCTTGTCCAATTGCCCTAACTAGAACTTCCAACACAATGTTGAACAAGAGAGGTGAGAGTGGGCAGCCTTATCTTATTCCATTTTTCAGTGAAATATTTCTAGTTTGCTGTCTGTGGGTTTATCATAGATGGTGTTTTCTATTTTGAAGTATGTTTGTTCTATTTCTATATGCTTGAGGGTTTTTATCAAGAAATAATGCTGAATTTTATCAAAAGTTTTTTCTGCATCTGATTATATAATCTTGTGGTTCCTGTTTTTACATCTCTTAAAGTGTTTAATTACATTTATGATCTTGCAGATGTTGACTACTTGATCATGGTGGATGATTTTGAGATGTGCTGTTGAATCCGATTTGCCAGAATCTTATTGAAAATTTTTGCATCTATGTTCTTTAGGGATATTTACCTGTAGTTCCATTTTGTTGAATTTTTAACCAGTTTGTGTATCAGTGTGATGATAGCTTTGTAAAACAATTTGAAGAGAATTCCATCTTTCTCATTTTTCTGCAATACCTTCAATAGGATTGATATCAGCTTGTATGTTTTGTAGAATTCCATCTGGTCCAGGGAATTTTTTGCAGGTAGTTTTCTGATGATGGAGTCAATTTCCTGTGTTGTTATAGATCTACTTGGTGTCTCAATGTCTCCTTTTTTCAACATTGGAAGGTTGTATGATGTCAGAAAGTCCTCCATTTCATTTAGGTTATCAAGTTTGACTCCATATAGCTGGGCATATTAGTCTCTGATAATTTTTTGTATTCCTATACAGTCAGTTGTGATTTGAGATTTTCCATTTCTGATTGTTTATTTGGGGTTTTTCTCTCTCTTTTTCTTGGTCATTCTGGCTAAGGGTTCATCAATCTTGTTTATTCTTTCAAAGAGGCATCCTTTATTTTTGTTGATTTTTTTCTATGAAATTTTTGTCTTCTATGTCCCGTATGTAGGCTTTTACTTTATTTATCTTGATTCTTCTGCTAAAGTTAAGGTTTTGGTGTTCTTGTTTTTCCAGGTCCCTTAGGCAATTTGTTCAGCTGTTAACTTGTGATGTTTCCATTTTCTTGATGTGTGTTCATACTAATATTAATTCCTCTCTTAGAACTGTTTTCATGGCATCTGAAAACATTAGCATGTTTCTTAGTTTTCATTTGTTTCCAGGAATCATTCGATTTGTTTGGGTTTCTGTGTTGCTCTAATAGTCATTCAGCATTATGCTGTTTAGTGTCCTTGTCTTTGTGGGTTTGGGGGGAATGTTGTTGGTGTTGGTGTTTATTCCACTGTGGTCTGAGAAGATGCCTGGCAGTATTTTGAGTTTGTGAAATTTGTTTATGCTTGATTTATGGTTGAGGATGTGATTGATCTTGGAGTACATTCCATGTGGTGATGAGTAGAATGTAAATTCTACGGTTGTTGGGTGGAGTATTCTGTATGTATCTATTAAGTCCATTTGGTTGAGTGTCAAGTTGCGATTCTGGGTCTTTTTGTTGATTTTTTGCCTCAATGATCTATCTAGGGTTGTTAGTGGGATATTTAAGTTCCCAGCTATAATAGTGTAAGAGTCAATATTGGCTTTAGTTTACTTAGTTGCTTTATAAGTGCTGGTGCTCCTGCGTTTTGTGCATATATGTTTAGGATGGATATTTCTTGTTGATGGATTGAATCTTTTATCATTATATAAAGTCTTTCTGTATCTTTTTAATTTTTTGATAACTCAAAGGTTGTTTTGTCTGATATTAATATTGCTCTCCTGCCTTTTTTGTGATATATTCTCATGAAAATTCATTTTTTATCTTCTACCTTTGAGTCTGTGTGCATCCTTAGTAGTAAGATGAGTTTTCTGAAAGTAGCAAATATTGGGTCATGTTTTTTTTTATCAAGTTTTTCATCCTATGTCTTTTCAGTGGTGCATTTAGTCCATTCACACTCAGATTGATAATTAAAATGTGATTGTTTATCCCTGTCATGAAGTTCTTATAAAGTTCTTTCTTTCTTTGTTTCCTTTTACCTTTTGGGTTGATATTTGTGTATGTTTTCAAGTTTGCAGTCACAATGTATTCTCTGTTGATTCTGTGTTCTGTTGTTCTCTTGGAAAGTGTGTGATCATTTTTTTCCTTTCTTCTGAACTTAATACTCTTTTAAGCATCTACAGGTGAGCTGATCTTGAAGCTGCATAATCTCTCAGGGATTGGAAGTCTTGAAGGATTTTAATTCTCTATCACTGATGAAGCTGAACTTGGCTAGGAAGGAAATTCTTGGTTGAAATAGTTTATCTTTGAGGACTTTGAATATTGGACTCCAGTCCCTTCTAGTTTGTGGTCTTTCTACTGGTAGGTCTGTTGCTTTTCTGATGCATTTTCCCCAGTAGATAGTCTGACTTTTCTCTCTTGTTGCATTTAGGATTTTTTCTCTTGTGCTTACTTTGTGTAGGTGAATTACTATGTGCCTATGGTTTGGTCTTCTCATTTGATGTTTTGCAGGGGTTGTCTGTATCTTTTCTGTTTGAATGGTCACATATCTGATGAGATAGGGAAAGTTTTCTTGAATAACCTCCTAAAATACTTGCTCCAAGGTATTCTCCTTTTGCCTTTCTTCTTCTGAGTTACCAGTCACATGTTGGTTTTGCCTCCTGTTGAAATCACACATCTTTTGGAGGCTTTGTTCTTTCTGAGTTTTCTTTCTATGTTTTACAGATTGCATTAATTCCATGTTTTGGTCTTTGAGTTCTGAAATTCTTTCTTCTGCTTGATTAATTCTACTTTCCATACTTATCATCTTGTTATTTATTTCCTGGATGAATTTTTTTTATGGACAGAACCTCTGTTACAAGTTCTTTCAGTGTTGCATCTTGTTTTTCTTGAGTCTTATTCACTCATTTCATCCATTCCCTAATCCCTGTTGTATTTTGTGACTCCCATTGTTTTGTCTCTAAAATCTGATTTTCAGGTGTTTCTCTTTGTAACACTGGGAATTACCCATGTTATTCCATTGATTCTTCCTCATCTGTGACAGATCTCTTTCTTCTCTCCTTATTTCCATTATTCAACAGTAGTGGGACAGGCTTTCACTTCTGAGGTTTCCTCAGCCCTCTGTTCTTCCCTGATCAGGGTTCTGAATTTGTTATATTTTAGAACAGGTTTGCAGGTGGGAAACTTTGCTGTCTCTTGTAGTTTTGAGAGTCAAATAAGGTGGAGGATGGGGAGCTAGGATTCAGAAACTATTTGCAAATCACAATATTCACTGATTGTGATATGGGTTCCCTGAGACCCAATCCCCACCACCACTGTATATAACTATATAATGGCTACATATGTGTACCCCATGAGTCCAATATGCAGTAGCAGCAATTAGAGAATAGAGAATAATAGAATGATATGACATACAAAAAAATTTTAAAGAAAGAAAAAATGCCAACAAGAGCAGAAACCAAAGCAAAAAACAAAAAAACACATACACCAAAACAAACTGGAACAACAAGAAAGCAAAACAAAATAAAAACCATCACCAACAACAAAATACAGGAAAATCACACACACACATACACACACACACACACACACACAGCTAACCCAAAATGAAAGGAGGAAGAAAAGAGAAACAAAATAAAAGAAATGAAAAGAAAAAAGGAATTCAAATCTCACTCTCACACATGTATTCACACACATTACATTAAAGTAAAAAAAGAGAACAAAAAAGCAAAAGCAAACAAACAAAAAACAGAAAGAATGACACTCAATCCTTCATGTACACACATAAGCACAAAACAAAAATGAAAGAGGAAAAAAAGTAGGTGGGGAATGCAGATTGAACTCTCATATGCACATTCATGCACAAAGGAAAAATATAAAAAACTAAAAAACAAAACAAAAACAAGCAAAAAACCCTGCCCTCTTGTGGCAGGTTCTATAGTTGTTCCTCTCAGCTGTTCCTCTGCTGTCTCCTGCGTAGCTTTGGCCTCATTCACAATCTCCCCAGTGTCTACCCGAGGGAAGAAGGAAGGGATGGTAGGGGAAGAAGGAAGGGGTGGTGGGGGTGGGTGGGGCTTCAACCTTTCCCTCTCACTATAGTATGTCAGGGGCATCTCCTCTGGTGGGGAGGTGCGAAATTGTCTCTTCCCCAGGTACTGACGAGAAGGCATTCCAGCCAGGCTTATCCTGGAGTGGAGTTCTCTTATTGCAGTTGACATCCAGGCTCCGTCTGGATTCATCCCTCTCAGTCGTGCCCCAACTGTGTGAGTCTGATGTTCAGAGGATTCCTAGGGAGGAAGGGGTTGGGTCAGCCCCATTCTATCCATTTTTTGTTTGTTTGTCTTTGCTTTTTTATTCTTCTCTTTTTTTAGTTTAATATCTGTGTGAATACATGTGTGAGAGTGCAATTTGAATTCCTTTTTTCTTTTCATTTCATGATCTTCCTCATCCTTTTATGGCTGCACACTTTGTTCTGCAACTGAATCAAGGTAGGGGGTGGGGTATCTGAGACTCAGCACTCTTCCTGTCCTTCCAGAGTTTGTGCTTTCAGGTTATTCCCTCTGGGTCATGATCAACCCCTGAGAATTTTCTGGTCATAAAGATCAGGTTGGGTCTAGTGCTCCATGGTGAGAAACACAGAGCACTTTCCTGCCCAGTTTTCAAGATAGTGGCTGGGCGTCTCTTTCTTCTTCTTCAGTGGGCTTCTACCTCTGGGCTCCCTTGCTGTGCTCCCTCCACAGCCCTTGCTACCAGTGTCCAGTCAGGTGCTGCAATGGTGAGGCATAGCCTGGAGCCAGCAGTCTCTCCCAGCAGCTTCTACCCAAGAAGATCCTTGTTGATTATTTTTTTAAGTCCACTCAGATTCTACACCCTGTGAAGTACTAGGGAACAAGCAAGCAGCAGTGGCACCAACTGCTTCATCAGCAGAGCCCTTACCACTTGCTACTGAGTTCCTACTCAGTCAGCAACTCACATGCCCACTTACTGACACATATGAAAAAGTTTCCATACACTCACTCACTCACACTGGGGCTTGCTTAGTCTGACCAGCTCTGCTGCCATCTTCCCCTCCTATCAATACGAATCTTATCAAAAGTATTCCAGACAGTTAAGAAAGATAGAATTCTCCCTAAATCATTTCAAGGAACTAACATGACATTAACACCTAAACCTGGCAAAGATTCAACAAGGAGAATCTTACAGGCCAATCTCTTTGATAAATATAGATGCAAAAATTCTTAATAAGATTCTAGCAAATCAGATGCAACTACACAACACAAGAATCATCTACTATGATCAGTGGACTCATTCCCGAGATACAGGGCCATTCACAAGACTATAAACATAATTCAATACATTAATAGATACAAAAACAAGAACCACATAATATCATTAGATGAAGTGAAAAACATTCAGCAAAATTCAGCATCCCTTCTTGATGAAAATCCTTGAATTCCTATACATAGAAGGAACATTCCTCAAAACAGTAAGAGCCATCTATGGTAAACCCACAGGCAATATTTTACTCAATGGGCAGAAGTTGAAAGTATTCCCCCTAAAAAAGGGAACAAGACAAAGATGCTCACTCTCACTTCTCCTGTTCAACATAGTGCTGAAAGTCTTTGCCAGAGAAATCAGGCAACAAAAGCAAATGAGCAGTATTCAAATAGGAAAAGAGAAAATTAAGGTATCCCTCTTTATGGGTAATGTGATTCTATACCTTGAAAACCCAAAGGAGTCTCTCAGAAGTCTCCTTGCACTGATAAACAACTTTGATAAAATTTCAGGATACCAAATCAATGTGCAAAAAACAGTTGCATTTCTATACACCAGCAACAAGCAGACAAACAACCAAATAAACATCACATTCCCATTCACAATAGTCACACACAAAAATGCCTTGACATCCACCTAACCAGAGAAGTGAACAACCTTTATAAAGAGAACTACAAGACACTGCTCAAAGAAATCAAAGATGATACAAACAAATGAACAAATATTCCTTGCTTGTGGCTTGGAAAAATCAATATTGTCAAGATTCCCATCATACCCGAGGCAATCTGGAGATTAAATACAATACCTATCAAATTACCAGCATCATTTTTCTCAGACCCAGAAATGACAATACAGAAATTCATGTGAAAACAAAAAAGAGCATGAATAGCCAAACCAATCTTCAGTAAAAAGAGCAAAGAAGGAGATGTCAACCAACACTTCCTGCCTATAAACTTTATTACAACAGTAGACAAAACAGCCAGGTATTGATTGATACAATATTAGATGCATAGCCCAATGGAGCAGGACAGAGATTCTAGAAGCAAAAACATGATCTCTCAACCAAAGCCACTAGAAAAATCACTGGGACAAGGAAACCATACATAGCAAATGGTGCTGGGATAACTGACTAACCACACACAGAAAAACGAAAATGGACTACTATCTATTACCATATACAAAAATTAACTCAGAATGGATCAAAGACCTCAACATAAAACTTCAAACTATAAGAATCCTGGAAGAAAACATAGGAAACACGCTTATGCACATCGGAGTAGGCAATGAATTCTGAATTCTTGACAAGTTCTCCAAAAGTGAATGCCACAAAAGCTAAGATAGGCAAGTGGAACTTCATAAAACAGAAAAGCTTTTGCACAGAAAAAGAAAGCAGCAAGAGAGTGAGTAGACAACCTACAGAATGGGGAAAAAATTTACTGATTATGTGTCTGGCAAAGGTCTAACATCCAGGATCTGCAGGGAACTCAAGCATGTTGAAAGTTAAAAAAAAAAAAAAAAGAATGTTGGGAGCCAACATCTACAGCTATATAGTTGAGGCCTATGAAGGCCCATGTTGGAGATCTGCTTTTGATACAAAAGCATCAGTGACAACTATAGTGTTGGTATATGAATACTAACCAGTTTGTATATGTGACATAAAAGCTTATATTATTTAGAAGTAAACCTTTTACACTGTTAGACTAAAATTTCGGGTAAGGCCTTATAGCAGAAAACATTCTGTACTTTAAGTTTCCATTTCTCTCTGACTCTCTGAGCCATTGTTAAGTATCTGTTTCTCAGAAGTAACCATGCAGCCTTTGTTCCTGTAAGCACTCTGTAAGCAGTTTCTCCCGATAGCTAAAGATTAGCAACCAAAATTGTTTTAATAGTTTTGTTTTCCTGCCTCTAGCCAGGCAGAATGTGTCTGGTTTTACTACGTGTCAAGACTCTCAGCTTGCCTCAGACCCTGGCCATCATCATGACAACGGTGCTTTTCCTTGTCCAAGAATGTGACAACCACTGTTTGATTTATTCACTTAGATCAAATTTTCTATCAGTAAGTTTAGAAATATATATAAACACACAGTTCAGTTATCTACATATAACACTATGTGAACCTGTGCTTGCTACTTCACTTCCTTCTGCTTGGAATTTGCCCTCTAATATGCCTGTGTATGGTAGTAATGAAACCCAGTTACAGGCCTGTTGGAGAGTAAAACTAAAGTACTCTTACTTATTTCTGAATATATTTTTGCACTTTGGATTTCTGCTTTAAGGTGTTGACTTCAGTGTCCAGCAGACTTCAATGGTAAAGTACACATTGGGTTTGTCAAACACTGTAGTTAGTGTTCTCTACTTCTCACTATTTAGCATCTCATAGAGGGCTCTGGCACCAGTGTCCCTGACAGAAATATTTTTTACTGCTGGACATTAAAATAAATAGTATAGATTTTGAGTGTCTTGTTAAATCATAGAAAATTAATAGGAAATTTTACATTAGGCAAAAATAAGAATAGCTTATAATATACAGATTAATCATTAAATATTATAGAAAACAGTTAGCAAAACTATTACTGAAATTATACACTTTTTATCTTAATGTAAGCTTTGTGAAGCACGATATGCATCTTGGAATTTTGATTGTTAATTGTTACCTTAAGTAAAAATCTTTTGTGAAGTATGTTATACATCATGAGATCTGTAAGCCCCCAGCAGGTATTTGTCATACTGCTGGAGGTTATAGAAAATGGTATATAAGCTGGAAAAAGTTTGAATAAAATTGGACTCAGTCCTGATCAGACTGATCCCAGAAGAGCTGCCTCTGAGTTGTTTCTTCTCGCCGCGTCCTGATCCTCCGGTGCAGGTCCAACTCCCCTCAGGTCGGGACCAGTCCCCGACAAAAGAAGAAGCAGCAAACAAACAAAACAAAACAAAAAGTGGACAAAAGACATGAGTAGACATTTTCAAAAGAGGACATACAAGCAGTCTACAGATACATGAAAATATGCTAGTCCTTACTAATCATCAAGGAAATTCAAATTAAAACTACAGTGAGATACCACCTAACTACAGTAAGGATGGCCATCATTAATAAGTCAGAAAAGAACAGTTGCTGGCATGGGTGCAGATAAAAGAAAAGCTTCTACACTGATGGTGGGAGAGTAAGCTAGTTCAATCTCTATGGAAGACAACATGGCAATTCTTAAAAGAACTAAAAACAGACCTTCCATACCATCTAACAATTCATCTCCTGAGCATGTACCTGCAGGAACATAAATCATTTTACAAAAAAAGACACCTGCCCACATATGTTTATAGCTGCACTATTCACAATATCAAAAACATGGAACCAACCCTACTGTCCATTGAAATTAGACTGGATAAAGAAAATGCAGCACCAAAACATAATGGGGTATTATGCCGCCATAAAGAAGAACAAAATCATGGACTCCACAGGAAATTGGAGTTGGAGACCATTGTACTTAGTGATCTATCACAGAAACAAAGAACTGAGTACCACATCTTCTCATTCATAATTGGGACCAAACATTAATTGCATTAGCACAAGGACGCGATCTGCAGTCACTGGGTACTGCCAGGGAGCAATGGAGTGGAGGCATGTAACAATACAAAGGGTACTGGGTCCCAAACCAGGGGAAGTGATGGCTAGTTGTAGGCCCAAACAACCTGCATGCAGCCTACTTGTGTAGTTAACCCTTACTTGTACCCTTTATTTCTATAATAAAATTAAATTAAAAAGAAATACATTGTAAAGTACTATCTGTTTTATTTTAATCTCATTTTTAAATTTTTACTTTTGAGTATACTTCATAATGTGTATATGTAAAACAAGAAATGTATATACTTTAAAACCAAATAAGCATACATATGTCAAAAAGTACATAACCAAATAGCTTATCTTGATAGGAGTTTATGACCAAAAAAAAAACCTAGAGGCCACTGTTCTAGTATATGTTTTATATCACAAGCTATTGTTCTTCATGAAAGACTACTTAAAGCTTGACACTTAATATTAAAAGTCTCCAAAATTTTTTTGTTACTTACTAAATATAGAATAAACAAAGATTTCAATCTTCAGTTCCAACAAATATTTTCAACTTTATTTTTCTATCATTTTCCATCAGTACACTCTTTAGTAAATACCAAGAAGTCACCAACTCTTAGAACAAGTTTGCCCCATAGAGTCTGATAATTCAGTGCTCACAACATTGAGCTGCATAGAATAATTATAAATGTTTTTATTTTATTTCTAAAAGTCATATTTCTGAGAAACATTTGGATTTTACCCTGTATTAAATATTGAAACGTAAATGGCAACAAGAAACTGGATCTGAGTAACAGCTGTTTCCTTTGCACTGAACATGTGTATACCAATTCTACAAATGTACATCTTTCTTCTCTCTCTGTGACTTTAAGGCCAAGTGTCAATTGATATTTTTCATCATAATTTTGCTTTGGTAAAAAATTACTCATGAAGACTTTATTGTGTTTTAAGACAAATGAAAGAGAGCACATTGGTATATGGTGACCCTTCAACTCTATAGCAATTAAAGATTAGCAGGATACTATATGTGAGACATTAAAGTCTCACAGGAAGTAGAAAAAAAAACCCTAAGTATTTCTTACCCTTAAAAATAAAGTAAAAAAAGAGACCATCAGCTGGGAAAGAAAAAACAAAGTACCCTGGTCCAGTTAGAATCAGAACCAAATAAATAGATGGACGGGATACAGATGCCTGAGGCAGGATTGCTATCTGAAAACTGATTCTAAGGTTGAACGGTAAAAGAAAAAATTGGATTTAAGGTGTAAGCTAAGACTATGAAGGGAAAGCTGATTGATTCTAGTTCAATGGTCTAGAAGCTACCAGAAATAGAATAAAAAGAAGATCATTTTTGCAGAAATATTTTCCAGTCTCCATTTAGAAATTCAAACTATTAACATCTAAAAATGTGCTCATAATCAAAGATCCTAACACATAAGAGAAAATAAGCCGCTATTACAGAAAGTAAGTGGAATAAGAAAACAAACAAAAAACAAAAGATTTAGAACCCTAAGGATTTCAAATATTGACTTACTCAGATAGTATACATATATATAGGTTATAACGGATAAAAAATAGAGGATACAATCACAAAAATCACCAATAAACTTTACAAAATTGGAAACTGATATCCAAATTCAAAACACAAAATAAACTTCTAAATATGAAATATAATTACTCAAATTAAAACACACACTCATCTGACAGGAGAAACAGCAGAATAGACAACTAAAAAGATAATTAATGAAGTAGAAGATGGACAAGTAAAGATTATCCAAATAACAGCTCAAAAATAAAAAACAGTTTGACAAATTAAACAACAACAATAGGACCAGGCATGGTGGCTCAAGCCTGTAATCCCAGCACTTTGGGGAGCTGAGATGAGAGGATTGTTTGAGCTCAGGGGTTCGAGACCAGCCTAGGCAACTTGGTGAGACCTCATGTCTACAATAATTCAAAAAATTAGCCAGGCATGGTGGTGCGTGCCTGTAGTTCCAATTGCTTGGAAGGCTGAGGCGGAAGGATCACCTGAGTCCAACAGGTCGAGGCTGTTGTGGCTGTGAGCATGCCACTGCACTCCAGTCTGGGCAACAGAGTGAGACTTCAACTCAAAAATAACAAAATCAACAACAACAATAATAATTTTTGAATTGAGTTCCTAATATAATCTGGTTATAAATTGCTTGTTGGATGAATAGTTTGCAAATACTTTCTTCTTCTGTATTCTGTCTTTTACTTTGTTCATTTTTTCATCTGTTTTGCAAAAGTTTTTTAGATTGGTGTAACTCCATTTGTCTATTTTTGCTTTTGTTGCCTATCCTTTTGAGTTCTTACTCAAAAAATGTTTGCCTATACCAGTCCTTTAGTGTTTCCCCAAAGTTTACTTCTTGTGGTTTCATAGGTGCAGGTCGTACATTTAAATCTTCTATCCAGTTTGAAAGTTTTTTTTTATATAGCAAAAAATGAGAATCTAATTTTGTTCTTCTGCATATGGATATCCAGTTTCCTCAGGTCACTTATCAAAGAGACTATCATTTTTCTGATGTATGCTTTTAGTATATTTGTTGAAAATTAGTCAACTGCAAGTGTGTGGGTTTAATTTTTAGTTCTTCATTCTGTTCCACTGATCTATGTGTCTGCTTTTATGCCCACACCATGCTGTTTTAGTTATTATAGCTTTGTATATGGAAATCAGGCAGTGTGATGCCTCTAGTTTTGCTTTTGTTGCTCAGAATTCTTTATATATTGGGGGTCTTTGAAAATTAAATTTGGGTTGTTTTAAATTATAATATTTGTGTTAGTTTGTTACAGAAGTAATAAGAAATAAATGAATAAGTGTTTCTTAACCAGAAATGATTTTGACTCCCAGGTGACATTTTCAATTTCTAGACACATTTGTGATTATCACAACTTGGGAATTCTATAGCATCAAATGGGCAAAGTCCATGGATACCATCAGCATCCTACAATGCACAGGAAAGTCTAACAAAACATAAAATTATGACCAAAATGTCAGAGTTCTGAGATTTAGAAACCATATGCTAGACCAGCAAGGCCAAGCTAATCAATAAGCTGGATACAGTCACATGACTAATCCCAGACAGGATAAGCAAAAGAACCATCCAACTAAACATAGCTCAGATTGGTGAGACATATTATCATCATCTGATAAAATAAATGGTGTTATTTTTATAACATCAGTTTTTATATAAATAACTGATACACACACACAGCAAATTAATAAATGAAAAAATAAGAGTAGAATGAAAATACTTTCAAATTTTTTTAAAAAGTGAGATTATCAACAAAAGACCTTTACTAATCAACTTCTTAAAGATGAACAACTAATGTCAGAAGAAGAGCTTGAGATGCAGAATAGTGAGCAAATAAAATGATAAACAGATATGTGCATTCAAACAAGAGATGTTTTATAAATTGATAAAAATAATGTATAATGTCTGATATTAGAAAATAACAAATGAAATAAGAGAAAAAAGTGGTCTGTGAATTAGGATGTAGATGTTTAGAGTTAAAGTATTTTAAGTTCTTTGTACTATTGAGAAAGTAAGGAAAGATACATTTATCTCTTTAGATCTATTTTGTTTTGCTTGTTTTTATGTTTCCTGTATTTTCAGATTGATTGAACTTTGTAACTGTTTATTTAAATTTGTTACTATTACTGATAAAATTATTTTGGTAAAAATTCAAAGAAAATAAAAAATGGGGTTTATGAATTTTAAATAAGTGGAAATGTATAAAAGGAAAACATTATAGACAAAATCTAAATTGTGCTGGTGGAGTGCTCATACCTATAATCCCAGTGCTTTGGGAGAATGAGGCAGGAAGAGTGCTTAAATCCAGGAATTTGAGACTAGCTTAGGCAACATAATGAGACCTCATCTCTACAAAAATTAAATAATTAGCCAGGCATGGTGGTGCACACCTGTAGTCCCTGGTACTCTGGAACCTGAGGCAGAAAGATTCCCTGAGCCCAGAAACTGTAGACTGGTGAGCTGTGATGGTGCCGCTGCTCTCCAGCTTGGGCAACAGAATGAGACCCTGACTGAAAAAAATAACAACAACAACAAAATTCTAAGTTGATAAAAAAAAAACAACAACAAATATTTAGAAAAAACAGGACAAATAAAAATAAAACTAAAATTGTAGAAATAAGTCTCACAACAATAATGACCACTGCAAAAAAAAATTTAGGTGGATTAAATTCACCAAGTAAATGAGAGTTTATTAAGCTGCATTGTAAAAACCAGAGATAAAAAGGTGTTTACAAGACACAGATGTTAATTATAAAGATATAAATAGGATGCAAGTTAAAGGATAAAATAGATTTGCTAAGCAAATATTAACTAAAATAAAGCTAATATCACACACACACAAATATTAATGACAAGAAGAGTTAAAACTAATAAACATTTAATGATAAAATATAAACTCTAAGCTTGTGGTGATGTTAGCTTTGTTTGTAAACATTGCTGGGCTATTGTACCCAGATATTTGCTCAGACCTCACTCTGGATACTTTCCTGACAATGTTTTTGGATAAAATTAACATTTAAATTGGTGAACTTTGAGTAAGGCAGATTGTTCTCCCTGACTAGAGTAGGCCTCATTCAATTAGTTGAAAACTTGAATAGATCAAAAGACTGACCTCCCATGAGCAAGAAGGAGTCCTGCCAAAATACAACCTTGGTATTTGAACATTAGTTCTTCTCTGGTTCTTCAGTCTGATTATTTTCAGATTGGAACTGTAACGTTGACTTTTCCCTGGGTCTACAGCCTGCCAGCCTACTCTGTAGATTTTGGACTTAATAACCTCCATAATCACAAAAGTCAATTTCTTTTTTTTTTTTTTTGAGTTGGAATCTCTCTCGCCCAGACTGGAGTGCAGTGACACGCTGTGGCCACCACAGCCTTGACCTGCTGGGCTCTGGCGATCCTTCTGCCTCAGCCTTCCAAGTTGCTGGAACTACAGGCACGCATTACCATGCCCGGGTAATTTTTTTTTATTTTTTGTAGAGATGAGGTCTTGCCAAGTTGCTCGGGTGGGTCTCAAACCCACAGGCTCAGGGAATCCACTCGCCTCAGCCTCCCAAACTGCTGGGATTACAGGCTGAGCCACCGAGCCCAGCCAAGTCAATTTCAGAAAGCTCTCTCTTACATATATATATATATATATATATATATATATATATATATATGTATATGTATGTAGGTTCTGTTTATCTAGAGAACCTCACATACTTATATACACCTAATAATATGTTCTCAGAATATATCAAGCCAAACTGGATATATTGACAGAAAAACTTGAAAAAAACATTATCATACTTAAAGATTGATACACAATTATTGATAAATCAAGTTACCTAAAAATATGTAAGAAATAATTTTATAAATATAATTAATAACCATAATATAATGACCATATATAGCATTCTGTACCAAAAACTTGGAGAATATATATGGCTCTCAAACATACAAGGTACACTTAATTGAAAAATTCTTCCCAGTTTGGATTTTTATGGCAGCACATTTTAACAAATCGGTTTCATAAATGACACATTCTTTGACCACACTACAATGAATTTAGAAATGTTGCTTTTAAAGTACATTTTTTAAAACTTGTATTTATAAAGATTTGAAAATGCAGTAAGTTGTTAGTCAAAAGATAAATTATCATGGAATTTAAAAAAATACTTAGAACAGAATGATGATAAAATGTTATTCATAAAACATTTCAATATGTAATAAAATGGTACATTCAGAAAAATTTATAAAGACAAGTGTTAGAAAATTATAATAAAGATTGACAACAAATCTAACTTAAGACATTTGAAAATAGCAAGAAAATAAGTGTAAAAAATAAGGAAAAAGGAGAGAATGAAAAGATAAAACATCTAGGACACAGAAAATAAAATTTCAGAAATAAAAATGCACAAAATGAAGATATAGTCCTTTATCAAAAAATTGGTTTCTGAGTCAGTGTTTCACTCTGTTAACCAAGTGAAAGTGCAGTGGCACAATCATGGTTCACCACAGCCTTGACCTCCTGGGAACAGGATTACAGGTGTGTGCCACCATGCTCAATTGAGTTTTTTTTTCTTTTATAGAGATAAGGTATCAATATGTTGCCTAAACTGATCTTGAACCCCTGGACTCAAGGAATTCTCCTGCCTCAGTCTCCCAAAGTGTTGAGATTACATGCATAAGCCACCACACACATCCCCTTTTTAAAATTGTAGTAGTAATAATAATAATAATAATAAACTGATCACAACCACTAGGGAGAGGAGAATTTATTCAGCAATTGGTGCTGGGAAAACTGGCTGATTACATGCAGAAAATTAAAATATGATCACTACCTATCAGTGTACACAAAATCAACTTTAATTGGATCAAAGACCTAAATATAAAACCTCAAACTATAAGAACTTTAGAAAATGCAGGAGACACCATTATGGAAATTGGAACTGGCAAACAATTCCTGATCAAAACCCCAGATGTTCATGGCATTAGAGATAAGGTAGACAAGTAGGCCCTCATCAAACTGAAATGTTTCTGCAAAGCAAAATAAACCATGAAGAGAGTGAGACGACACCCCACAAAATGGGGAAAAAATATTTGCCACCTGTATATCTGACAAAAGCCTAACACCTAGGCTCTACAGAAAACTCAAACATGTGGAAAAGTAAAAAAACAAATGGCCCTATTAAAAAGTGGGCAAGAGATATGAATAGATACTTCTCAAAAGAAGACATAGGAGCAACTGACAGATACATGAAAAAATATTCAGTCTCACTAATCAACAAAGAAATGCAAATTGAAACCACACTGGAATACTACCTAACTCCAGTCAGGATGATTAGCAACTTGAAAAACAACAGATGCTGGAGAGGATGTGGGAAATGGGAATACTTGTACAGTGTTGGTGGGAGTGTAAACTAGTACAACCTCTGTGGAAAACAGTGTAGCAATTTCTAAAAGATCTAAAAACTGACTTTTCTTATGACCCAACAATCCCCCTTCTGGAAATATAACTGGAGGAGCACAAATCACTCTATGAAAATGATACCTATACACATATGTTTATTGCAGCATTACTCACAACAGCAAAAACATGGAACCAACTGCTGCTGTCCATCAAAAGTGGACTGGATTTAAAAAATGTGGTACATACACAAGAAGGAATATTACAGTTGCAAAAAAGGACAAAATTATTATGAGCTTCATAGCAACTTAGATAGATTTAGAGTGTATAATACTCAGTGATCTACCACAGAAATGAAGAACTGAGTACTACATGTTGTCACTCATAAGCAGACACTCAACATTTATCATAATACTAGAAGAAAGGAATTGGCAGTAGTGGAAAAGTGCCAAGGGAGGGAGGGATGAGGCACACTTCATCAATAATGGTACCTGATCTCAAACCAGGAGAAGTGGGGACGAAAGTGATGCTCCAACTGTACCTATACAACGACCATTCATATACCTAATCCTGAATTGTATAATTCTTTAAAATAAAAATAAAAATAAACTAGTCAGACTGATGAAGGAAAACAAAAAAGGGCATATTTAAAGTGTTAGAAATAAAAAAGTGTACATAACTGCAAAACTTCTAATAGACCAGGTATTTAAAGACAACAGGAGCCATTGTGAAATAGTTTTGCTAATAATTGAAAATCTAGTCAAATTAGATATATTTCTTTAAAGATATTGTGCATGAAATTGACTCAAATAAAATAGAAAATTTGAAAACACATGTACCTACCCCCAAAGCAGTGTGTATATAAGTATTTTCAGAAGGAAAATCCTATATCAAATGACTTTACTAAAATATTCAATAATGTTCCTAAAATAGATTATGCTCTTTAAGTAATATTAATGTAGACTATCTTAGAATAACTGTTCCAATGTTAATAACTAGAGAAGCATGACTCAGTGTGGATAACATAAGCTTAATAATGCCAAATTGTTCAGAAATTTTGAGACCTGGATCACATAGGGAAAGGAAGCACATAGAAATAAACCCATATTTTGTGACAATTTGTCCCCAAGACATTTGCCATTTCGTAGTTGATAGTAGTCCAAAAGGCTATGAACAAAAGAAGAAGAAAAAAGCAAAAGTACAGCTAAAAAACTGAAAAGTCAAATATAGCTCTTCACAATCTCCTGAACAGTTTTGAGGAGAAAAAATATTAAAGGTAAGACTGACCAAATAAGATGAGCCTTGGTGATAGGGTTGCCACATTAGCAAGTAAAAGTACAGGATGCCTGTTTAATTTCAGAAAAATGGTTTCTTTGTTTTCAATTTTTTTTTTTAGTACAGGCATACTTAAAATTATTCATTGTTAATCTAACATTCAGATTTAATTAGGTATTCTGCATTTTATGGGATAAACTTACTTCATAAACATAGCAGACCATTCTGTTTGAGAATAAAAATAAAAGCTATATTTTAAGAATGAGGACAAACAAAAATACAATATCCCTAATAGATAATGAAATCAGGAAAAGAAAAATTAATGTAATAAGAAATGAAAATAATTATCTCATTAGTCACGAAAACATTACTGTATAGTGCAACTTATTTTTAAAACTCAGATTAACTATTAGAATAAATGGGATAATTTGTTAAAGTCACTGGATATAGATTAAAAATAAATAAGCAGACACATAAATGTTTTAATGAGCACACAATCTTTAAAATGTATAATTTACAATGTTACCTAAAATCACTAGATTCCAAGTGTCACATATAACCAAAGATGTACGAGACAGCTACACTGAAACGTAAAGACAGTACAGAGAGAAATTAAAGGAGATGCAAATTAGTGAAGAAATAGATTGTGCTCAAGAAATGGAAAATTTAATATTTTCCCCAAATCAACATATAGATTCAATACAATCCCAATCAAAATTCTAGGGGTCTTCTAATGAAAAATAACAAGTGAATTCTAAACCTAATATTGAAATGAAAAGGGTCATAGTTAGCTAAGTAATTTAAAAAAGAGGAAAAGAAGGAGAAAAAGGAAGATGAGGAAGAAGAACAAGTGGAAGAAGAAAAGAAGAAGAAGAAGGAAAAGGAGAAGTGGTGGAAGAGCAACAATAGCAAGAGACAAAAGTAAAAGTTGCCAAACCGACACTAAATATCAAGATTAATTATCAAAGTAAAGCATGGCATGTAATAAGGATAGTCAAATAAATCAATAGTAAGTTGCAGGATCCAGAACAACTTCACATAAACATGCATATTTAAATCTATGGCAAATGGGTCACTATAGAATCATGAAGAAAAGATTATCTCTTCAGATCATGACTTCAGCAAGATGGTGGGCTGGAAATCTCCAGGCCCTCACCCTCCCATGTAAGAATCAATGGAACAACAACATGAAGACAAAAGTAGCTTTGTAAGAATGCTAGGAACTAATTAAGAAACTATAACAAACAATAAAACCTTAAACCAAGAAAATAATACTCAAAAAGGTAGGAAATTTTATGGCAATTTTTGTTTGTTCTTTACCACACCTTCACGGATGTGGTGAAGCATGATCAGGAAGAAGTAACTCAATTCATGGTTTCTACTTTGCTTTATTTGTTTTTTTTTAAATGCAATTTATTTACAAAATTCTGGCTGGTCTGATAGCTATTCAGGTGACTGGTTCCTGTTTCCCCTACATGAAGCACAGACGGGAATGTTGGCATATATTGGATATCAGGTTAGAAATCTGGAACAAGACACAGATGCCTCATTTTATTACTTCTATTCAATTTAGTAATGGAAGTCCTAGCCAGGGCTCTCAGGCCAGGACTAATGGCATTCAAATTAGAAAGGAAGAAGTAAAATTATCTCTATTCAGAGATATGATTCTATATGTAGAAAATTCTCAAGATTTATTTTTTTTAATTACTAGACTGAATAAACAAGTTTAGCAAAGTTGTAGAATAAAAGTCAACACACCAGAAATCAGTTACATTTCTATATATTAACAATAACAATCTGAAGTAAACAATAAAACTATTCAATTTAAAGTAGCATCAGAAAAAATAAAATGCTTAGGAAAAACTTAACCTAGGTTGTGAAAAACTTGTACATTGAAAACTACAAAACCTCACATAAAGATATTAAAGAAGATATAAATAAATAGAAAGATACCTTACGTTCATAGATTGGAAGACTTAATATTGTTAAGATGTCAATATTATCCAAAGTGACCTGCAAATACAATGAGATTCCTATTGACTTTCCAATGAATTTTTTTCTAGTAGAAATAACTAATTTTATTCTAAAATGTATATAAAACATCAATTGACCCTGAATAGCCAAATCGATCTTGAAAAACAATAACAAAGTAGAGTATTTCACACATCTGATTTTAAAATGTATTACAAAGCTGCAGTAATAAAAACTGTACTGGCGTAAAAGCAGACATGTAGAGCAATGGAATAGAATAGAGAGCCCAGAAATATACCTTCACCTATAAGGCCAAATAATTTTCAGCAAGGTGCCAAGACAATTAAAATAGGAAAAGGATTGTCTTTTCAACAAATTGTGTTGGGAAAACTGAATATTCACATCCAGAAGAATACAGTTATACCTGTCACTTATATTGTATTAAAAGAAATCTCAAAATAGATCAAAGAACCAAACTTAAAAGTTAAATCTTTAAAATTTCTAGAGAAAATCTATATTCATTTGTAAGGATTCCTTAGCAAACTACAACAGACTAGTGGTTTAAGCAACAACAATTTATTTTGTCAGGGTCTGGAGGCTAGAAGTCCAAGAACAAAATACCATCAGATTTGGTTTCTCCTGAGGCCCCTCTCTTAGATGACTACCTTTTTGCTCCATCCTGACATTGCCATTTTGTGTATAAGTACATCCCTGGTGTCTCTGTATGTCCTTATCTCATCTTCTCATAAGGACACCAATTAGACTGAATTAAGACCCATTCTTAAGGTTTCATTTTAACTTAATTACCTCTTTAAATGTTTTATCTCAAAATCCAGTTACATTCTAAGGTACTGAGGGTAAGGGATTCAATATATTATTATAAATTTTGAGAGTAACATTTTAGTCCATTACAATAATATAGGGAATATATTCATGGCATTAGATTTGGTAATGACTTCTTGGGTATGAAACCAAAAGCACAGGCAACAAAAGAAAACATTAGATAACTTATAATATATCACCATTAAATACTTCTATGTATTTAAGGACACAATCCACAAAAGCAAAAAAAAAAATGCCACCCAATAAGAGCTAGTATTTACAAGTCATATATCTGTTAAGATGTTAACATTCAGAATATACAAAGAACTTTTACAACTCAATAACAACAAAAAACCCACAAACAACCCAAATAAAAAGTAAGCAAAATACTTGAATAGATATTTATTCAAGGAGGATATGCAAATAGCCAATAAGCACATGAAAGGTGCCCAGCATAGCCGGGCTTTGAGGCTCAGCCTGTAATCCTGCGCCTCGGGAAGCTGAGGTGAGTGAATTGCCTGAGCCCGCGAGTTCAAGACCCACCTGGGCAACTCTACAATAAATCAAAAAATTAGCCGGGCGTGGTAGTGCGCGCCTGTAGTTCCAGCTACTTGGAAGGTTGAGGTGGAAGGATCACCAGAGCCCAGCAGGTCGAGGCTGCGGTGGCCGGGAGTAGCCACTGCACTCCAGTCTGGGTGACAGAGCGAGACTCCAACTCAAAAAATAAAATAAAAAAATTTAAAAAAAGATGCCCAGCATCACTAATCATTAAAGAAAAACAAATGAAAAACATAATGAGATAATACATTATACCCATTAGCATGGTCATTATCAGAAAAAAAAAAAAAAACAAGAGTAGGCACAGATGTACAGAAATTGAGATTCTTGGGCACTACTAGTGGGAATATAAAATGATGCAATTGCTAAAAAAAGAAAAAAAAAGCCTTTACAATGGCTCCTCAGACAGTTAAACATAGAATAACCATATGATCTAGCAATTCCTCTTGTAGCCATGAAGTAATTACTTACTCCAATGTCCAGAAGTGTTTTCTCTAAGTTGTCTTCTAAGATTTTTATAATCTGAGACCTCACATTTAAGTTCTTGATTCAATTTGAGTTAATTTTTGTATATGGTGATATATAGGTGTCAAGAGTCATTCTTTTGCATGTGGTTAGGCAGTTTCACCAGAACCATTTGCAAACATAGGTTCTTTTTCCCAATGTTTGTTGCCATTGGTTTTGTCAAAGATGAGTTAGATGAAGGTCCATGGTTTAATTCCGGATTCTCTCCCTTCTTCCATTTGTCTATGTGTCTATTTCTCTAACAGTACCATGCTGTCTTGGCTACTATAGCCTTGTAGTAAAGTTTAAAATCTAGAAGTTTGATGCCTTCATCTTTGTTTCTGTGGCTGAGGATTGCTTTAGCTATTCGGGATTTTTTTTTTTTTTTTTTGCTTCCATGTAAATTTCTGTATTGTCTTTTCTAGGTCTGTGGAAAATGATGTAGCAATTTGATAGAAATTTTGTTGAATCTATAGATTGTCTTGGATAGAATAGACATCCTGATGATATATATTCTTCCAATCCATGAGCATGGGATATTTTTGAATTTTTTATTGTCATCCTTGATTTCTTTGAGCACTCTTTTGAGGTTCTTATTGTAAAGATCTTTCAACACTTTGGTTATGTGAATGCTGAGGTATTTTATTGTATTTTTCTGGCTATTGCGGGATTGTGTGTGTGCGTGTGTGTGTGTGTTTAAATTTGGTTCTCAGCCTGCTTGTCACTGGTGTATAGAGGTGCACTGTTTTTTATGCATTGATTTTGTTTTCTGAGACTTTATCAAAGTAATTTATCAGAGTTAGAATGTTTTTGGCAGACTCTTCATGATTTTCTAGGTATAGAGTCATATCATCTGCAATGGGGGATAACTTAGTTTCCTCTTTTTCCTTGTAGATAACCCCTGATATTCCTCTCCTACCTGATTTATCTGGCTAGGACTTCCAGTATTATGTTGAATATAAGGATTCAAAAAATGTTCAGCCTTGTCTTGTTCTAGTTCTTAGGAAGAATGCTTCCAGCTCCTATCCATTAAATGTGATTGTGGCTGCAGGTTTTTCATAGAGCTCTCCTATTATTTTGAGGAATGCTCCTTTAATGCCTAAGTGTTTGAGGATTTTTATCAAGGAGGGATGCTGGACTTTATCAACGGGTTTTTGTGCACTAAATGAGATTATCATGTGGTTTTTGGTTGCCCACCTGTTTATGTGATGTATTACATTTATGTACTTACATATGTTGAGCAAGCCTTGCATCCCAGGAATGAAGTCTACCAGCTCGAGAGGGATAATTCTTGAAATGTGTTGTTGGATACAATTTGGTAGAATCTTATTGAGATGTTTTGCATCTATGTTCATCAGGGAAATTGGTCTGCAATTTTCTTTCCTTCTTGTATCTTTGCCATATTGGGGTATCAAGATGATATTGGCTTTATATAATGGGCTTTGAAGATTTCCTTTTCAATTGTCTGAAATACTTTCAGTAGGATTGGTATCAACTCTTCCTTGTATGTCTTGTAGAATTCAGCTGAGAAGCCATCTGGTAAGAACTTTTTTTGCCATGGAGGTTTCTTAAAACTGAGTCAACAACTTGATTTTTTTTTCTTTCTTTCTTTCCTTTTTTTTTTTTTTGAGTGAAAACAGCAAAAGAAGAATTTTTAAAATTTTTTTTATTTTGAAGATATGAGGTGCAATTCAGGGTTGTTTTATTGGTCTGTATAGAGTTTCAATTTTTTCTTCTCTTTTGAGAAGGTTCTGTGATGCCAATAATTCTCCTTTAAAAGAACTAGATTTTTGTTTCATTGAATTGTTCTGAGTTTTGGACTCTATTTCATTCAACTGTGACTTGATTTTAATAATTTTGATTCTTATACTAGTTCTATGATTAGATTGCTCTTGATATTTTCAGCTCCCTTAGGTGTCACATTAGTCTGTTTATTTCAGATTGTTGTATATGTTTTTTCTATATGTGCATGCAGCGTTATACACTTTCCTCTTAGCATCACATGTATGGTGTCCAAGAGGTTTTCGTGTGTTTTTTCTTTGTTTTCATTTGTTTCCAGAATTTATTTAAATTTCTGTCTTAATATTTGTGTCAACCGTTAAGTAATTCAGAAGCACGCTTTTTAATTTTTATGTATTTGTGTATCAGGGGAGTGGTTCCTGTTGGTGATAGTACATATTTTTATTTCACTGTGGTCTGAGAAGATGGTTCATATAATTTTGACCTTCTAAAATTTGTCTATACTTGATTGATGTCTGCAAATGTGGTCAATCTAGGGCTATGTTTCATGTACTGATGAAAAAAATGTATATCATTTGGCTGCTGGGTAAAATGTTCTATAGATATATATTAGGCCCAATTGGTTGAGTGTTAAGGTTTCAGATTTCTTTGTTTTTTGCCTTAATAATCTGTCTAAGGCTGTTAACAGAGCATTAAAGTGTTTAACTATAATTGTATGACTGTCTATGTTTTCTTTTAATTTAATTAGCAATTGTTTTATAAATCTGGGTGCTCCTACATTGGGGGTCTATATATTCAAGATGGATAGTCTTTGCTAGTGAATTGAAACTTTTATCATTATGTAATATCCTTTGGAATCTTTTTACATTTTTTTCTCCCTCTTTTAATTTTTATTTAAAATTGTGGGGTACAATTCAGGGCTAGGTATACAAATATTCATCATGCAAGTAGCCTTATCAATGAGGTGTGCCCCCCCCTCCCAAGGCAGATATCAGCTACGGTTAATCCCACCTCACCATCCCCCAACCCTCTTCCTCACAGTTTCCCACCACATTCAATTTTTTTTTAATAGTAACACGATAGTGGTTCAAGGTCCACTTACAAGTGCGAATATGTGATACTCAGCTCTTTGTTTCTGTGAGAGATCACTCAGTATTATAAGCTCTAATTCCAACCAAGGTTCTGTGAAGTTCATGATTTTGTTCTTCTTTATGGCTACATAGTATTCTTTTTTGTATATGTACCACATTTTTTATCCAGTCTTCTTTTGATGAACAGAACAATTGGTTCCATGTTTTTGATATTGTGAACAATGCTGCAATAAACATACATGTGTAGGTATCATTTCTATAGAGTGACCTGAGTTCTTCTGTGTATATTCCCAGTAGGGGGATTGTGGGGTCATATGGAAGATCAATTTTTAGAACTTTTAGGAATCACCACACTGATTTCCACAGAGGCTAAATTAGTTTGCACTACCACCAACAGTGTAGAAGTGTTTCCTTTTTGCCACATCCTCTCCATCATCTGTTATTTTTTGAGTTATTGATGATAGCCATTCTAACTGGAGTTAGGTGGTATCTCAGTGTAGTTTTAATTTGCATTTACTTGATGACTAGTGAGGCTGAATATATTTTCATATATCTGTTGACTGCTCTTATCTCTTCTTTTGAGAAGTGTCTATTCCTATCTTTAACCCACTTTGTAATTGGCCTTTTTATTTTCTTTTCAGTACGTTTGAGTTCCTTGCAGATCCTTGATGTTAGGGCTTTGTCAGACATGGAGTTGGCAAAGATTTTTTCCCAGTCTGTGAACTGTCTCCCTGCTCTTTTGATGATTTCTTTGGCTTTACAGAAGCTTGTCAGTTAGATGAGGTCCCACTTGTCTATCTTATCTCTTACGGCCTGGGCACTTTGGGTTTTGATCAGGAATCGGTTGCCAATTCCAACTTCCATAACAGTATCTCCTGCATTTTCTAAGGTTCTTACAGATTGAGGTTTTACATTTAGGTCTGTGATCTATTTAGTGTCCATTTTTGTATATGGGGATAGGTAGGGTCCTGTTTCAATCTTGTGCATGTGATTAGCCAGTTTTCCTAGCACCATTTACAGAATAGGTTCTCCTCTCCCCAGTAGTGGACAGTGGAAGCTTTGTCAAGGAAGAGTTAATTGAGATATTGAGGTTGTGCTTCTGGAATCTCAATTCTATTCCATTGGTCTGTATGCCTGTTTTTGCACCAATACCAGGCTGTTTTGATCATTGTAGCTTTATCATATAGTTTAAAATCTGGGAGTGTGATACCTCCTGCTTTGTGTTTTTGTTTTTGTTGCTTGCTGAGGGTTGTTTTGGTTACTCTTGGTGGTTTATGTTTCCATATGAATTTCTGTATTGTTGTTTCTAGGTCTGAGAAGAATGTGGCTGGTAATTTGATGGGTATCGCATTAACCTGTAGATTGCCTTAGGTAAAATGAACATCTTAACAATGTTGATTCTTCCAATCCATGAGCATGGAATATTTTTTTGCTTGTTTGTGTCATCTTTGAGTTCTTTGGGCAGTGTTTTGTAGTTTTCATTGTAAAGGTCTTTTATGTCTCAGGTTAGGAAGATGCCGAGGTATTTCATTTTTTTGTGTGGCTATTGTACATGGAATTGTGCTTTTTATTTGGGTTTCTGTTTGTTTATTTTTGGTGTATAGAAATGCAGCTATCTTTTGTGGATTTATTTTATACCCTGAGACTTTGCCAAAGTCCTTTATCAGTGCCAGGAGGTTTTTGCCCAATTATCTTGGGTTTCCAAGGTATACAATCATGTCATCTGCAAAGAGAGATAGCTTGACTTTCTCTTTGGATACACCTGATTACCTCTCTTCTCTGAATGCTCTAGCTAAGACTTCCAAAATATGTTGAACAGGAGAGTGGGCATCCTTGTTTTAGTCCAGTTTTCAGGGGAAATGGTTACAATTTTTGTTTCTTTACGAGTATGCTGGCTGTGTGTTTCTCATAGATGGTTTTTATGATTTTGAGGTATGTTCCACTTAGATGTTTGAGGGTTTTTTTCAAGAAGAAGTGCTGGATTTTATCAAAAGCTTTTATTGCATCTAATGATCTAATCATGTGGTTTTAGTTTTTATGTCTATTGATGTATTTAATTACATTTATGGCTTTATGAATGTTGAACCAGCCTTTCATCCTGGGGATGAAGCCTACTTGGTCATAGTTGATAATTTTTGAGATGTGTTATTGAATTCAGTTTGCTAGGATCTTGTTGAGAATTTTTGCATCTGTGTTCATCAAAGGTATTGACTTGTAGTTCTCTTTCTTTGTTGGATCTTCACCTGGCTTGTATATCAATGTGATGTTAGCTTCACAAAATGATTTGTAAAAAGTTCCATCTTTCTCAATTGCCTGGAATACTTTCAATAGGATTGGTATCAGTTCTTCCTTGTATGTTTTGTAGAATTCTGCTGAAAAGCCATCTGGTTCAGGATTTTTTTTTTTTTTTTGTAGGTAGTTTTCTTATGGCATAATCAATTTCTTTGATTGCTATTTCTCCATTTATGGTCTCAGTTTCTTCTTGTTTCAACCTAGGGAGGTTATGTGATGTCAGACATCCTCCATTTCCTTTAGGTTTTCAAGTTTGCTTCCATACAATTGTACATAGTAGTCTCTGATAATCTTTTGTGTTTCTTCAGGGTCAATTGTGACTTCATCTTTTGCATTTCTGACTGAATATATTTGGGCTTTCTCTCTCTTTTTCTTGGTCAGTCTGGTTAGGGGACAATCTATCTTGTTTATCCTTTCAAAGAATCAGCTTTTTGTTTGGTTGACTTTTTGTATTATCTTTTTGTCTTCTGTGTCCTGGATTTGGATTTTGTTTTGGTGATCTGAATTCTTCTGCTGAAGTTAGGGTTTTGGTAGTCTTGGATTTCTATCTTCCTTAGGTGACTTATTAGGCTGTTAATTTGTGATCTTTCCTTTCTTCATGTGTGTTTGTAAAGATATGAATTCTCCTCTTACTACTGATTTAATGGCATCCCAGAGGTTTTGATAAGATGTTTCTTCATTTTTATTTGTTTTCAGGTACCTTTAATCTCTGTTTTGATTTCATCATTGACTCAGGAGTTGTTTAGCATCATACTGTTTAGTGTTCATGTCTTTGTGGGTTTTGGGGGAACTTTGTTGGTATTGATATTTATTTATTTTCCTCTATGGTCTGAGAAGGTGCATGGCAGAATTCCAATCTTACGAAATTTGTTTATGTTTGATTTATTGCCAATGATGTGATCAATCTTGGAGTATGTTCCATGTGGTGATAAGTAGAATGTGTATTCTGTGGTTGTTTGGTGGAGTGTTCTGTAAGTATCAATGAAGTCCATTTGTTCAAGAGTCTCAAAGAGGTTCTGGATCTCATTGCTAATTTTTTGTCTTGATGATCTGTCTAGGGTTGTGAGTGGGGTATTAAAGCCCCCAGCTATTATAATGTTAGAGTCAATCTCTTTTTTAAGTTTGCCTAGAAGCTGCTTTATGAACTTTGGTGCTCCTATGTAAGGTGCATATATGTTTAGGATGGATATATCTAGTTGATGGATTTGAACCTTTTATCATTATGTCATGACCTTCTGTATCTTTTTTAATTTTTGATAGCTTAAAGGGTATTTTGTCTTAGATTAGATTGCAACTCCAGCTTTCTTTTGTGTTTCATTTGCCTGAAATTTTGCTTCCAAACCTCTTACTTTAAGTCTGTGAGTGTCCTTTCTGGTGAGATTAGTCACTGGGAGACAATATATTGTTGCCTCATGATATTTTATCCATTTTGTCATTCTGTGTTTTTTCAGTGATGCATTTAGTCCATTCACATTCAGGTTAATTATTGAAATGTGAGGGTTTATCTTTGTCATGAGATTCTTATAGAGTTGTTGTTGAACTTGTTTTTTTGTTGTCTTTTTTTGGTTTTTTGAGTTGATTCATGTGTGTTTTCAATCTTTTTCCTGTAGTTTTATGGAGAACTTTGTTGTTGTTTCTCCCTTTTCTTCTGTGTTTAATACTTTCTTAAGAGTTTCTTGTAGGGGTGGTCTAGAGGCAACGTAAGTTCTTATGGATTGGATTTCTGGGAAAGATTTTAATTCTCCCTCACTGATTAAACTTAGTTTGGCTGGGTAATTATTCTTGGTTGAAATTGTTTATCCTTGAGAACTTGGAAGATTGGGCTCCAATCTCTCCTAACCCGAAGTGTTTCTGTAGATAAGTCTGCTGCTATTCTGATTGGTCTTCCCTGGTAGATAGTCTGACCTTTTTCTCTTGCACTTTTAGTATTTTTTCTTTTGTACCTACTTTGTTCAGGTGAATTATTATGTGCCTAGAATTTGGTCTTCTATTTTGTTGTTTTACAGGGTTTCTCTGAAACTCTTGTGTTGAATTTTTACATCACTGATGAAGTGAGGGAATTTTTCTTGAATAATTTTGTGGAATGTTTGTTCCAGGGTGATCTCTGTCTCTGCCTCAGGAAATCCAATTACTCTTAGATTTGGTGTCTTGAAGCAATCACTCAACTCTTAAATATTTTGTTCTGTGTTTTAAAACTTCTTTTCTATCTTTTTTTAAGTTTGGTCTAGTTCTATATTTTGACCTTCAAGTTCTGAGATTCTGTCTTTTGCTTGACTAATTCTGCTTTCCATGCTTATTAGTTTGTTATTAATTTTAATCACAGTACTCTTTACTGCTATTATCTCAGTTATCAACTCCTTCCTATTTTCCTCTTGTCTTGCCTCAATTCTTTTTATTCTCTCTATTAATGTCTTGATGTCTGGGTTTGTAGTATGTGACCAGTCATTCTGGGGGTTCTTGATTGCCTGCACTCTGAAATCTGTTTTCTCAGTGTCTGACCTCCCAGGTGTCTGTGTGAGACTTATATTCTTCTTTTGGCTCTTCTTTATTTGTGTAGATTTTCCTCCCCTCTTTTTCCTTTTTTCCCCATCTTCTTTAAATATGTTGGTCAGGGGTAGTGGAGTTGTTTTTACTTCTGTTTGCTCAATCTCCTATTTTCCTTGTGTTAACCCTCTGGCTTTGTTCAATTCTGAAGCTGGACTCTCAGTTGGGGGATATACCTTTTGCAGTTTTGAGATTTATTTGAGGAGGGAACTGATTCAAAATCTATCTGCAGATCCAAGTACCCACTGAGAGGAGTGTGGATACCCTGGGATTGCTTCCCACTGCCTTGTAATCTCTCCATGAAGTGGGAGTATAGTTTTGCTCCCTGAAAGTAAAATGAGGTAAGAAAAAGGAAAGAAATGGAATAGGGAGAGGGGAAGCATAAGGTGGAGAGAGAAAAAAGTAAGAGGGAAAACAGACAAAGGTACCTACTAACAAATGAAAATAGACACGAAGACAGATAAGTGTAAGAGAAAAAACCAAAAACAATCAAACAACAACAACAGCAACAAATAACTAGAACATACAGTCCTCCAGGCACACAAGCTGACCAACCACCTTATGATGTACTTTCCCCTATGAAAACATGAGGTCTTAGATCCCAAGTTGCAGGCTGAGCAGACCTGGGTGGAGGTGGGCGGGGCACAGGGCTCCAGATGATCTCTGGTTCTACTGCTGCTGGGGCCAACTGGGGGAGGTAGAGTGCGAGGCATTCAGTCTCTGCAGTCACATTGCACATGCAGTTTGGGCCTCTTTTTCTTTCTTTTTTCTTAGATCCCAACCTGGAGCCTGCACAGAGCTGGGCAGACCTCGTGGGGTATTGTAGGTCTCTGCCTGGTCTCAGAGCTCCAGTTGCTCCCTGGTCCCTCTGTGGTCAGGGGCAAGTTGGGGGAGGCAGATTGTGAGACTGCCGGATGTTACTGGTTAGCATAGTGCAGGGTGGCAGGAGGCGGGGTGGTGCAGCCAACAAGGGAATTCAGAGCTCCACAGGGAGGGAGCTGCAGGGCTACCTGAGTGGTGGAAGCTTGAGGTGGGTCAGGACACTGAAGCCGGGGAGGGAACCCAGAGATCCATGGGTGGTGGTGGCTTGGGGTCAGGCAGGCACTTTAGCCAGGGAGGGAGCCCAGAGCTCCATGGGGTGAGAGCTGAGGCCCTCCCTGGTCAGCAGCAGCTTGGGGTGGGGTGGGGTGCTGCAACCTTAGAGATGGTATTCTCATATAATATTTCACAGGAATTATCTGGATCTTTTGTGTCTACATGGTTGCTTTTCTAGCAAAATAGTGGAAATTTCCTCAAATGACCTCTTTGAAGACTTATTCTAAGTTGTTCTTAGCTTCCCTTTCTCTCTCAGGGATACCAATTATTTATTTATTTATTTTTGAGTTGGAGTCTCACTCTGTCACCCAGACTGGAGTGCAGTGGCCACTCCTGGCCACCGCAGCCTCGACCTGTTGGGCGCCGGCGATCCTTCCGCCTCAGCCTTCCAAGTAGCCGGAATTACAGGCGCACACTACCACGCCCGGCTGATTTTTTGATTTATTGTAGAGATGAGGTCTCGCTGCCCAGGTGGGTCTCGAACCCGTGGGCTCAAGCAATCCCCTCACTTCAACCTCCCAAAAGCATGGGATTACAGGCTGAGCCACCGAGCCCGGCAATACCAATTATTTATAATTTGGGTCTCTTTACATAATTTTAAACCTCCCATTGATTTTAACTATTCTTCTTGAGTCTTTTATGTTTATTTTTGTCAGACTTGGTTAGTTCAATAGCTTGATTCTCAAGCTCTGAGATTCTTTTCTCTGCCTCATTAATTTTACTGCTTAGGTTTGTCATTATGCCTTGGAATTCCACAAAAGAATTTTTCATTTGCAGGAGTTCAGATGGAATCTCTTTTATATTGGCAAGTTCTGCTTTCATTTGCTGCATTGCTTTTTTTTTTTTTACCAAGGTGATCCAGGCTTCCATCTCATGGTTTCCCTTGACTGTCTTTGCCATCCATAGCCTGAATTATATGTCTATCATCAAGGGCAGGTTATTTGCTGGGAGCCAGCCTTAAAGGCCTTCACATTGACAGAGTCCGGAAGGCCGAAGACCCCAGGTTGCAGGGCAACTCTGGGCAGCTGTTGTTTCTGCTTCTACCTTCACTTTTGATCTTGCCACTGGAAATCTAGAAGTTGGAAGATGTAAAGAGTTCTATATGGGAGAAATAATTCTTACCAAATGGTAATACTTAGTAAAGGAAGGATTTGTTTTGTTAGAAGTATACTCTTCCATTAAGAGCACCCATGGTCTTAATTTTCTCTTTGTTAAGAAGGCCTGTAATTCTGGTTACGGATTGTGATTAAGATAAATTGAGCCTTGAGAGCCTTTTGTTTTACAAACATTGAAGCCCATACTCCCTGACAAGGGATAATTGACGCGGATTGTAAATGCCAGGTGTGACATTATGGAAAGTGAACCAAGCCAACTTGTGATTAAGAAACCTTGGGAATGTTGCTTTACCCCGGATAATTGCAATTTGCTGTGTGAAAGCTTACAAATCAATGTGACAATTGTACTAATTGAAACTGATTGCCTTAAAAATGAAAAACATGTTTTCACCTCAAGCCAAAATCTAGGGTATAAAAAGAGTTTAAAAAGACAATAAATTGGCATGTGTCCTGCTTGCAGCAGAGTCAGGTGTCCCAAGTTTTTCTCTCTTTTGCTGCCTCTATCTCTCCTTCAGGAAACCCTGGCTTGCTGGAGCTGGTATCCGGCATAGTGGCGCCCGAACAGGGACCTGAAAGGTAAGCTTTGTTCTAATTAGAACTGAGATGGATAGGACACTTCCCAGGGTGCCACAGACCCCTCTGTAGAGATAGGCAGAGTGAGGAAGAGTAGGTAGTTTAAGAGCCATAATATGATCATGGGTCAGAGTGAATCTAAAGAAAGAAAGCTGTTCATAAGTATTCTGATGCACATGCTTACTAAAAGAGGAATTAAAATTTCCTCTACACAATTATCTCAATTTTGACATTTTGTACAAGAATAGTGCCCCTGGTTCCCTGAAGAAGGCACGATTAATTTAGCAACATGGACAAAGTTTGGGGAGGAAGTAAAGCTGTATTACACTCTCCATGGTCCGGAACGAGTGCCTGTAAATACTTTTGCATTATGGAATATAATTAGAGATATCTTAAATCCACAAGAGGTTAATAAAATGCCCATTAAAGTAAAAGAGGAACCAGGTGAAAGAACTCCCTTACTGACCCCTGTTCCTTCCCAGGCAATGTTAGTCACTGCTCCTGTTGATGATGATCCTCTACCCCCTGAGGATAAGGAAAATTTAGAAGAAGAAGCAGCTAGGTACCATGAAGAAAAATATCCAGATAATTTAAATTTACCCCTTGGCACCAAAAGACCTCCGGAAAGTGGTGCCAAAGGGGGAGGGATTGTGATTTGTGACCATCTTGACTTGAGAGAAAAAAATTGTTTTTCTATATTAATTCCTGTTATATAAAAGGGCTGTTTCCTCATATTGAAACAGCTACCATTCCTGTTAATAAGACAACTATTCTTGATTTACTTATTAATAATTGTTAGAGACCAACCATTTTTATAGGTCATATTAGATCTCATTTAGGACTCTCAATGACATTCAGCTATGATGAGACATTGGAGTCCTGAGAGCACTGTTAAATCAATGATAAAATGAAAAAATATCCTTGCAGGTCAATGGAAGGGACCGGATGTCCTTTTAACATGTGGGAGAGAGTGTGCTTGTGTCTTTCCCCAGGGATTGTCTTCATTTGGATACTGGATCACCTGATTAGACATGTCCGGCATCCCACCCCCACCACAGTTCAACTCCCGAAAATAGGAACAAAACTTCCTGAGCTCAACTGACGATGAGGAAGAAGAAACCCTTGTTCCTCAGGTAAAATGTCTTGCTCTCAAGAGGCCTCTGCCACTACGTTCTGCTGCTTTCATGAGAACTTTCAAACAACCAACTTGGGGACAACTGCAAGTGCTGACACATGATGCAGAGGACTTGGTTTGGTCTGAAAATATTTCTCTTACTCCCTCTACTGTTTTTGTTGCTATGCTGGCTACTATAGCATGCCAGGTGGGTTGTATTTATTCAGAGAAATCTTATTGGGCTTATATCCCAAACCCTCCAGTGTTCCAGCCTGTTACATGGGATGCTGAGATTATTACTGTTTTTACTAATCATTCCTCTTTATTAGGAGGTCCAACTCTTTTTTATGGGTACCCCCAATGCTGTTGGTGGAAAAAAAAAAAGACAACTATGCAGCCTAATATATGGAAAGCTTTGGCAGCAACCAAACCTATAGTTTTACATCGCCCACTAGGACAAACTGTATATAGAATAAGAGCTTGTTTGCAATCTCCTTATGTCTTTTTTTTTTTTTTGAGTTGGAGTCTCACTCTGTTGCCCAGACTGGAGTGTAGTGGCCGCTCTCGGCCACCACAGCCTCAACCTGCTGGGCTCCGGCGATCCTTCCACCTCAGCCTTCCAAGTAGCCAGAATTGCAGGCATGCGTAGCTACCACGCCCAGCTGATTTTTTTTTATTTATTGTAGAAATGAGGTCTTGCTGCCCAGGCGGGTCTCGAACCTTATGTCTTTTTAGTAACCACTGATTATAAATCTTTAATAATTTCTTTTGATGGACAAAAATATCAAATTTCTTGTAAAAATTACAAGCTTGCTAATTGTCTTACTTTCTCTAATTCATATAAAGGGTTTATGATTGTAAAACAACCTTCTTATTTGGTGTTACCTGTAAAGCTAACAACTCCATGGTTTGACAAATATGGCCTAAAGTTTTCTATAATGTTAATTCTCTTTTAAGCCACCATAAGCAATTTGTGGCTACGTTAATTTTAGGCATTGAATCTTTAATTGCTATAGCCACATCTCATTCGGTTTCGGCTGTAGCTTTGGCAAGGGAGGTTCATACTGTGTCATTTACAGATTAACTTGCAAAGAATGTCTCTCTGGCTCTTGCCACTCTGGAAATTGTTGACCAAAAACTGGAAAATAAGGTCAATGCCCTTGAAGAGGCCATACTTGCTGTGGGAGAGGAATTGATCACACTAAAAATCAAATTGACTTTTAGGTCTCATACCCACTTTAAATGGATCTGTGTGACCCCCCTTTTAGTAAATGAGTCTACTCATACCTGGAATCAAATAAAAAATCACATTTCAGGTATTTGGAATCATTCGGACCTAAGTATTGATCTCTCTAAATTAAACAAAGAAATTAATGATATAGGTCAAGCCGAAAAGGATTTCCATTCTAGTCAACTAGCTCAATCCTTTTTCGACAATCTTTCCTTTATGGTGAACCAAAAGTCTCTGCTCTCCCTTCTTATTAATGTTGGAATCTGTGGAGTAATAATTTTACTCCTTTTGTGTTTACTTCCAGTCATCTTCGGACAATTAAAGAAAAGCATCACTCAACTCTCCCTGGATTTCTATGGCTTTGGTTTAAAAAATATAAAAGGGGGAGATGCTGGGATCCAGCGTTAGAGGCCTTCACATTGACAGGGTCCAGAAGGTCGAAGACCCCAGGTTGCAGGGCAACTCTGGGCAGCTGTTGTTTCTGTTCTGCTTCTTCTACCTTCACTTTCAATCTCGCCACTGGAAACCTGGAAGTTGGAAGATGTAAAGAGTTCTATATGGGAGAAACAATTCTTACCAACTGGTAATACTTAGTAAAGAAAGGATTTGTTTTGTTAGAAGTATACTCTTCCATTAAGAGCACACTTGGCCTTATTTTCCCTTTGTTAAGAAGGCCTGTAATTCTGGTTAGGGATTGTGATTAAAATAAATTGAGCCCTGAGAGCCATTTGTTTTACAAATGTTGAAGCCCATTCTCCCTGACAAGGGATAATTGATGCAGATTGTAAATGCCAGGTGTGACATTATGGAAAGCGAGTCAGGCCAACTTGTAATTAAGAAACTTTGGGAATGTTGTTTTACCCCAGATAATTGCAGTTTGCTGTGTGAAAGCTTACAAGTCAATGTGACAATTGTAGTAACTAAAACTGATTGCCTTAAAAATAAAAAGCATGTTTTCACCTCAAGCCAAAATCTAGGGTATTGGGATTTGTCCTGCTTGCAGCAGAGTCAGGTGTCCCAAGTTGTTTCTCTCTTTTGCCAACTCCATCTCTCCTTCAGGAAACCCTGGCCTGCTGGAGATGGTCTCCAGCAGTTATTATGGATGAGTTACATTGCTCCAGATCTGGGAGGTCCTTTTGTGATTCTTCATTAAGGCTCTGGGGATTTCTGTCCTCTCCCACTGGTTCTTTATCATCTGGGAGGAGAGTCTCATTTATTTATTTATTTATTTATTTATTTTTATTAATAGTATTTTAGGTAAGATTGCTACTGTTTGGATGATTTTTTGTCAAATTTAATTTATTTTATTTTTTATTCCACAGCGTGATCCTCTGTTGTGTTGCACTTCTCCTTCCCCTGGGGGTGGTAGTCCATGAGGGCCTGACCACTGGGAGTTCTGCTGCTCTACTGAATCTCGCTGTTCTATGAGGTTGCCATTATTTGGCTGGTGATGAAGCATTCCTGCAAGGTATCCCACGATGTGAAGTTGTAGGGGTTGAATTCCAAGGGGAGTTTGTCATTGACATCTCTGAAAAACCTTCTAGAGAAGATTTCTGATGCCCCAGCCTATGGACTAGTCTAAAAGACGTACAGTGATGTAGGAGTTGGTATCTCCTTCTCAAGGGCTGTATTATTGTCTCAAATGTTGTAATAAGTTGTGGCTGTTGGCTTTCAGCCAGGAGGTAGCATTTGGGGGAGACAGTTGTGATGGTGTTGTGGGCTTTTTTGCTTGGCTTTTGTTTTCCCAGGAAAGAAGATAGATGTCCTAGGTGATGGGTACATTATGGGAACTCCCAAAGATACTCAGTCCCTGGGATTCTAAGGGATGTGGAAGAGTAAAGTTGGTTGGGTAAAGTTAGATCAGACCGGACTGCTGTCCAGCTCCCTCCTACTGGCACAATTGGCTACCCTAGTGGGAAATTAGTCACCTGGTCACTGTGGCCATGCTGTGGGAATGGCTAAACTTTTTATCTTGTATAAAAGAGTTCACATGGGAAAAAAAAGGGTTGCTAGTATGACAGCATCCTCTGCCACTCCCAGATTCCCCCCTCTCCTGTCTGCCTGTATCCACACCCAGAACTCATTTTTAACGAACATTTTTTTCTGCTAGCTGGAACTGGTTATTCTGGGATTTGATCCCCAACTGTGAGCACAGTGGGAATTGGCAGGGTGGATGGGCTCCCTGGCTGCTTTGAGAGCTCTGCAGGATTAAAACCATTTGTTACCCAGAACCATTCATGTGGGGAAAGAGGACACCAAGAAAAGAGGGTTCCTCCTGGTTTATTTTCCTTTACTAGAGGCTGATCACAGAACTCAAAATTCCAGCAACAGGATTTCTTACTGCAGCTTGCCCTGAACTGGAACTGCCTACAGTGACAGAACCTTCCTTTGTGGCAAGTAAAGGTGGCTAGGCTGGTATTTTTTCCAGGCCTGGAAGCTGGTTGCTGAATACTGCCTGAAGATAATTAGTTCTAGGGGACAATTTGGCCATAGACATTCAGAGCTTGAATGGGTTCTCAGCTATACATGAATTCTGACAGCATGCTTTTGTGCTATATCCAAGACATTTCCCGTGTGGGATTGAAGTTTTGTGAGGCTTGAGGGAGCTCCCTGTCTGTGGCAGTAGCAAGCACTGAGTCCCAATTTTCCACATTCACCACTGTTTTTACATCCAGAGTCTGTCTCTGTTTCTGAAATAAGCCGAGTGGTGAGGGGGCTTCTTGGCTTCAAAGCAAGTTATCCATTCTTTCTCTTCCCTTCTCTCCATGTGTCCCAATTGTCCTCTGCAGATTGTGGGATATGTCTTCCATCTACACCTGCTTTAATTACTGGGGATCTCCAACTGCCAGGGCTTGCTTCACTCATTTGCTCTGTGAGAGGGCACCAGTGTGCTGCTTCTGGGTGGCCATCTTGAATCCCCCAGAGAATGTTCTTTTCTAATGTGAGCTTTTATTGCTAAAAATGTCATCCTTAAGACTCCTTTTGCTGTATAGCTCATTGTTTCAGTATGTTGTGTTTTTTTTTAATTTGTCTTTATGTTTATTCTAATTTTTTCTTGTGATTTATTTTTGACACAATACTTATTTAAGATTGTGCTGTTTAATTAACACAAATTTGTAATTTTTTTAGTTTCCCTTTTGTTATTGAATTCTAAATTTATCCTACTATGATTGAAGAAGACACACATATATTTAATTGAATATATAGTATTTAAACATAGTATGGCTTAAATTTTGCCCAACAGATAGTCTGTTTTAAAGAATGCCCTATATACATTGAAAAGAACATATATTATATCATTTTGGATAGAGTGATCTGCATGTGTCTGTTACATATAGCTGGTTTATAATTTTTTTCAAATTTTTTATTTCTTATTTTCCATCTATGTTTATTATTGAGAGTGGTGCAGTAAAGTTCCCAACTATTATTTTAAAACTGTCTTTCCCACTTCAATTCTATCAAATTTTTCTTTGTATATTTTGATTGTCTGTTTTTATGTGCCTAAATGTTTATAATTTTTAGCTTATTGATATATTAAACCATGTATGATCACATTGTCTTAACATATAATGCCCTTTATCTCTTGTAAACTTTTAAATTTAACCTCTATTTTGTTTGATATTTATATAATCTCCTGCACTTTTAGTTACTGTTCCCATGGAATAAATTTATACATCCTCTCACTTTTAACCTATTTATTTCTGTCTGTTGTAGACAACACATAGTTGGGTTATTTTTAAAACCCATTCTGTCAATCTCTATCTTGACTGGAGAATTTCACCCATCTACTTCTAAAGTAATTACTAATAAGGAAGGACTTACTTCTATAACTTTGTTGTTTATTTTCTGTATGTATGACAGCTTTTTGTTCTTTTATTTTCCACATTACTGTTTTCCTTGGTTTTGGGTTGATTTTTTTTGTAGTGGAACATTTAAATTTCATTCACATCTCCTATTGTGTGTAATCTGTAGCTATTTTCATTGTGGCTGCCAAAGGGGTTTCATTTAATATTCTAAAATTATAAAACTATATATTGCAACACTATTTATAATAGCAAAAACAGAACCAACTGTGCTGCTCATCAAAAGTGAACTGGATTTTAAAAATGTGGTATATATACATGATGGAATATTTTGCAGCCACAAAGAACAAAATTACAGACTTCACAGCAACTTTGATGGATTTAGAATCTGTCATACTCAGTGATCTATCACAGAAAAAAAGGACAGAGCACCACATGTTTTCCACTCATGGTGGACCCTGAACATTTACCTTACTACTGCCAGTGGTGGAGGGACACTGCCAGTGGTGGAGGGGAGGAATATAACATCAATAAGAGTACCTGATCACAAACCAGATGAAATGATGGCCAATGGGAGTCCCAAACTTCACTTGTATGTTGACCATTTATGTACCTAATCCTGAATTATACCCCACATCTTTAAAGAAATTATAAAACTATAATTTAAATATTACCAGCATTAATTCAATAACATACAAAAAGTCTGCTCCTGTGCACCTTCATTCCCACCTTCTTTCAATTCTTAGTATCACAAAATTATATCTTTTATACATGGCATGTCTAAAACACAGACTAATGGTTGATTTTTTATGCATTAATCTCTTAAATCATACAGAAAAAAAGTTACAGTTACAAATTACAATAAAATAATATTCTGTCTATATATATTTGCCTTTGACTGAGTACTTTATTTCATCATACAGTTTCAAGTTACTATCTAGCATCCTTTCATTTTAATTTGAAAGACTTCCTTATACATTTCTTGCAGGGCAGGTCCAGTAGTAATGAAATTTCTCTACTTTCGTTTATCAGCAAATTTCTTACATTCCTCTTAATTTTTTCCACATATTAGATTCTTGGTTGCCAGTTTTTTCTTCACTTATTTTATATATATATATATATATATTTTTTTTTTTTTTTAGTTGGAGTCTTACTCTGTCACCCAGACTGGAGTGGCATGCTTCCAGTCACTGCAGCCTTGACCTACTGGGCTCTGGTGATCCTTCCGCCTCAGCCTTCCATTTAGCTGGAACTACAGGCAGGCATGCGTTAACACACCTGGCTAATTTTTTGACTTATTGTAGCGATGAGGTCTCGCCAAGTTGCCCAGTCAGGTCTTGAACCTGCGGGCTCAGGTAATCCACTCACATCAGTATCCCAAAGTGCAAGATTACAGGCTGAGCCACTGAGCCTGGCTACTTATTATATTTTCAATTTTAAAATTGCCATTTGGTTTTTATTTATCACGTCAATATTTCTTGCTAATATTTTAGATTTTTGTTTGCTTCAAATATGTTCCTAATTGCTTGTTGATACATTTTTTAGATGTCTGCTTTAAAATATTTGTCAGATAATTCTAACATTTTTGTCATTTTAGTGTTCACATGTTTTGATTATTTTTTCCATTCTAGTTGAAATTTTAGTGATTCTCTGTGTGATTTGTGATATTTTTATTGAAGGCTAAATATTTTGGATATTATGTTATGAAATTCTGGATCTTGTTTTAGCTTTTGGGCTTAGCTAGATTTCTCTGACACTGCTCCAACAGAGAAAGAGTGGGGGAGACAATACACTATTTTGTAGTAGAGGTAAAATCCTAGTAGTTTTACTCAGACTCTGTTGACACCCAACCAATGAATAGTATCTCCTTTTTACTGCTGGACTGGGGTTGGTATTCTGACTACTCACTAGGCCTTTACTAATATATTTCTATCTGTTAAAGTTAAGAGTGCCTTACTACTTTTCCCCAGGTGTCCTCTACTGATACCACCAGGAGGGTTAATGGCCTTGTTACTTCAGGGCCATAATAAAAGACCTGACTCTCTATTAGTACTTCTCTGCCACCACTCCAATAGCGAAAAAAAGGAGTGCCTTCATTATTTTTTTCCTATACCTATTCCTATATCTGGGTTCTAGGTTATTTTTTGTCTTCAAGTCTTGAATATACAGATTGAAAAGAAACCTGGACAACTAGCTATCACGTGTTTGGGTTTTTGATGCCCCTGTCTACCCTAATGTCTTCTCTCCATTATTTAAAACTTTGTTTGCTTTATATAAATATCAGAGGTATTCTTGTATTGACTAAAAAGATTATGAAAATCTATGTTTATTCTATTTTCCTGGAAGCATTTTTTGGAAGTTATTGAAGTTCTCATGTATTTCTCCGTTTTTGGGGGGTTTTTTGGTCAATTGGGTGAATTATCTTTAATGATGTTTTCAATGTTAAATCAATTTGACATTTCTTGAATGAGTCTTATATGATTTTATATTGTTATAATTTTTATATATTTAATATCTAATATTTTGTTACAGCTGTTTGCATTTCTGTCCTTGGGAACATATTTTGGTATCTGGATTATACTGATCTCATACAATTGAGTAAAAAAGTGTTTTCTCTTTTTATTAAATTATGTTATGGAAGAGTTTGTGTATGGATCCTGTAATTTCTTCCTTAAAAGTTTAGAATAATTTTACAATTTAGTCATCTTGACCAAAGGTACACTGTGTGAGAATGTTTTTAGCAATGGAAATAATTACATTTACAGACATTGGACTTTTGAAATTTTCTACACTTCTACCAACTTTGGTGACTTTTGTTTTTTAAATATTCAAACATACAGGTATACAATTGTTTATGATATCCTATTGATATTTGTATGTTAGAAGTAATGACTTTTATTTTAATATTAATAGTTCGCAACTCTTTTTTAAGATCTTTATGAGTTAATTCTTATAAGCATTTTATTAGTCTTCATTTTTTATTATAATCTGAATTATTGCATCTTCCTAAAATATAGATTATGAAGCCCTAATACTCAGTGTGGCTGTATTTGAAAATGAGGTATCTGAGGAAGTAAAGTTAAATAAGGTCATAAGGGTGGGGCCCTATAGTATTTTTAATACTTTTAATTTTTACAATTTATTTATAGGACAAGTACACCAGAGAAAAATTTTGAGTCCAAAGAAACATTTAAAAATATTTTTAGTTTCAATTTCTATAGTGTTTATAGAGCAGAAGTAACTTTTTGTCTTTATTTAAATAACTTTAGGGTGTACAAATAGTTTTTAGTTAGATGGTAGCATTTTATAGTGGTGAAGAAGTCTGGACTTCAAGTGTAATTGCCAGCCCCACCTGTGCATAATATTGTACCTGATAGGTGCTTTTTTGTTACTCCACAACTTTCCCCTCCAAGTTCTGCATCTCCAATGTCCATTGTATCATTTTCTATGCTTCAGTTGATGTTTAGTTTAGCTCTCACTTATAAATAAGAACATATGGTGATTGGTTTTCTGTTCCTGATTTAGTTTGCTTAGGATGATGATATCCATTTCCATCCAAGATGCTGCAAAGAACAATATATAATTCGTTTTCAATAACTGAGTATTATTCCATAGTGTATATATACCACATTTTTTATTATCCACTGATCCGTTGATAGGCATTTAGGTTGATTCCAGATTTTTGTGATTGTAAATTGTGCTGCAATAAGTATGCAGGTGCAAGTGTCTTTTTAATATAGTAACCTCTCTTCTTTTGGATAGATACCAAGTCGTGAAATTGCTGGATCAAATGGTAGATCTACTTTTAGTACATTGAAAAATCTCAATTTTGATTTTCATAGAGTTTTTACTAATCTACACTCCCATCAACAATGTATAAACATTCCCTTTACTCCACATCCATATCAGAATCATTTTTTTTTTGAAACCATGGTCATTCTGACTATTGTAAGGTAGTAACACATTGTGGTTTTCATTTTCATTTTCTTGATAAGAATTAGTGTTTCTGTAAGAACAGACACCAAAAATCTCTCTCCAGCTCCCCCCACCACCATGCACGCACACACACACACACACACACACACACACACACACACACACACACGGGGTCATGTGGAGCACAGTAAGAAGGTGACCATCTGAAAAGCAGAAAGAGCACCGTCACAAAACTAGACCCCTGCTGGACCTTGAACTTAGACTTTCCACCCTCCAGGATTGTGAAAGAAAACAATTCTGTTGTTTAAGGTACATAGTCTGTGGATTTTTATTTTAATTTTTTTATGGTAGATTGAGCAGACTAACATTGTCATAACAATTACTACAAATTTAGCAACTTTAAGCAACAACAAAATATTATTTTATACTTTAAATCAGAAGTCTGAGTCGAGTTTACTTTTTTGTTTGTTTTGCTCCTGGTCTCACAAGGCTAAAATCAGTGAAAGAAGTGCTTCATTATATACTTGCAGCAATTAAAAGGAAGCTGATATTTATATGGGATTGCATGGCAACAAATGCCTAATAAGGTGGAAATAGTTTTATAATTGGGATTTGGGAAGGGGCTGGACAATGTTTGCATAGTATGTTAAAGAATGTCTAAATTCCTTTGGATAGTCTGTTTGTCAAACTTTCTAACTTGCTTTTGACCATTATATATCCCTACCAGCAATATACAAGGATTCTAGATAATCATCTGCTGTTTTCATAATGTTTTTAAAATGTGGCTTCATACTTTCTGAATCATGTTGGCTCTTGTAGAGGTTCCCATTTGGGGGTTTTGCCACAGAATTATTTGATTTTATTATTTTATTTTACTTTATTTACTTTATTTTATTTTAGTTTATTTTAATTTAGTTTAGTTTAGTTTTTGAGTTGGAGTCTCACTCTATCACCCAGACTGGAGTGCAGTGGCATGATCATGGCCACCGCAGTATCAACCTGCTAGGCTTCAGCAAACCTTCTGCCTCAACATTTCAAGTAGCCGAAACTATAGGCACATGCTACCACGTCCAGCTAATTTTGGATTTATTGTAGAGACAAGGTCTCGCCAATTTCCCTGGGCTGGTCTCGAACAAGCGGACCCAGGCAATCCACTCACCTTGGTTTCCCAAAGTTCTGGAATTACAAGCACAGCCACCAAGTCCGGCTGAAGATTTTATTTTATCAAAAGATAGTTCATATGATCCTCCAGTTCTATCAGCTTAGTATACAATCTCTGTGCACTCATCTGTAAATTTCCATGTAATGAAGTTTCCAAATAAACTAAAAAACAAAAATAATACTTGTAGACAATAATTACTTATAAATATTATATAGGAAAACTGTTATTTACACTAAAATCAATGACAATATAATATTAGGCTTTTGATATGTATAATTAGGCATTAAAGAAAGACCAGAGAAACCTATAGTAAAATCTACATCTAAAAATTTGTATATTTATGTGACAAAGACATGGCAACATTTATGCTGCCATTTTAGAAAAAAGAAATTATTTATTCATTACATTTTAATAAAGTTGAAGTCTTACTATTAAATCATTCTATGAACATGAAATGAAATTTTCTGTGGCTTTGTTTTTGATACAGTACAATGCATTTGCTTCAACATCTTTGAACCAATGTTTATTTTATATTGACCCTATTAACAAAGTATGCAACATATAACAAGGCACGTTAAAGTCACGCACCAAAGAGGAAGAGAAAACATTCAGTAAGATTTTAGAGCACTTGCCCCCAAGTTGTTAAATATTAATATATGCATAATGAGATCTCTAACAATCTGTTAGAAAATATGTCTTTTTTCATTTACATATTTTTATTGAGAAGGATTTAGAGGCATACAATATTAATGCTTGTAAAGATTCTATCATAGAGATTGCTTCCATAATCAACTATATATATAATCAAAATGATTAGCATCTATCTCTTTCCATCAAATCAGCTAAAATAAGAATACAATCCTTATCAAGTAATAAGTACATATTCTTGTAGGTTGTTTTGGAGCCAGTATTTAAACATATAATATGTGGCTACCATTAATGTTATTAATCAGAAATTCTTTGTTATAATCAGTCACTATTAATTACCGGAAATAAGGAAAACACTACTAGTTGGATACATGTTTATTTTCTAAAAATTTTAATGTGTTTTATAACTCTGTAGTTACGGTAGCAAAGAATAGTCTAGAAAATTGTGATTTCTTTCCACATAAATCTACCCTTTCATTACATTGAACAGTAGTGAATGAAACATTTGGAACACTGTCTTCAATTGGTATTTAACATATACATAATATTTCTTTTTTTTTTTTTAGTTGTCGTCTCACTCTGTCACCCAGACTGGAGTGCAATGGCTGCTCCCGGCCACCGCAGCCTCAACCTGCTGGGCTCCAGCGATCCTTCCGCCTCAGCCTTCCAAGTAGCCGGAATTACAGGCATGTGCTACCACACCCGACTGATTTTCTGATTTATTGTAGAGATGAGGTCTTGCTGCCCAGGCGGGTCTCGAACCCACGGGTTCAGGCAATCCACTCACCTCAGTCTCCCAAAGGCACAGGATTACAGGCTGAGCCACCGAGCCCGGCTCATAACATTTCTTTATCTAAATCAAAACTCCTTAAGAAAGAGAATCATATTTTTTACTTGTTTTTGCCTTAACACTGAGAAAAAACCCTGAAGTTTATTACTTGCTTTTAAAAAAAGCATTGGGTTTGCTACACAGTAAAGGAAAAAAATTGCTCTTGTACTGATAAAAGCATGCTTTGTCATGGAAGCATCATACATGTGTACTAAATTTTCAATTTTATTACCCAAATTTAGTACAACTGTTGAGATGGTAAAATTTGGCTGATATATAAATCTGATGGTAACTTAAATTTAAATGTTGAGTCTAAAAAAAATACCTATTCTATAGCAATAATAACAGCTAATTAACACTTAAATGAAAGCATGCTAAATACTAGGTAATTTTCAGTTATGTTTCATTTGATCCACTTAAAAATATATAAGAAAGATATAATTATTCTCATTTTACAAATTTTAAATTTGTCAGAGATATTATATAACTTTTACACATCTTACAGCCAATAAGTGTCAGAAATAGGCTTAAAATCTAGATCTGTCTGACTTTCACGGATGTGATTCTATTCTCTATATTGTACTGCTTTCTCAGTTGAATAATACACTGGATGGGGTAAAACTTGAGTTATGCAATCAGACTGATTATAAACAATTGCAGACTAGGATAATAGCAAAATAACATGCTTCCTCAAGTACCTAATTTACTCAATATTTTGACATAGTTCTGAAGCAAAAGTTTATTAAATAGTTCTTTATTAATAATTACTGTAATTTAGAATCTTACTAAAATAATACCTGAGGGGTTTAGAAAAAGAAATTAAATTGTCTCAAAGTCTATGATCCTGGGTTCAGCTTTAGCCATGAGAAAACCCAGGTCAATAATATTCTTTGCTAATCTGAACAGCCTGTGTGCATCTCTGCTACACTTATTCCATTCTCACTTGAAATTTTATCTGCAGAAACTTGACATCTGTATTCCTGTAGCTATAATAAAAATTTGTCCATATGTTCATATAAATAATTTGAAGCAGGGAAAAAACATCTTCAGGAATATATGACATGGAATTAACTCACAATCCCAATAGGATTTTACAATTTTATTACTGTCATTTACTTTCAAAGTTTTTCATATAGAATATTTTAAAACACATTTTGATAAACCATTGTTGATGCTGATGTGTCTGCTTCAAAAAAACATGAGAGGCATTTCAAATTTGTAACCTTAAATGAGGCCTTATACTAAATGGAAATGAAATATATGATATAAAGTGTTAAATGCTAGTATTCTTTAGTTTCACTTAAATATCAACTGGTGCATACCTTAAATATCTACATAAATTTGGTAAAATGTTTCATTTGATAAAACCAGCAACTGTGAAATTCACAAGCAGAACTCAATACCAGTAATAGGATTTTAAAATTCAGCTAAAACAAAAAGTAACTTAAAATAAAAATATGAAGCCTAAGAGAGATGACCTGAGTTCTCTTAAATAATATGTTTAGGTAGATTCCATATGACATATATCATTGGTAAGTAAATCTATTTACAAGGAGGTTCAGGATTAAACAAATATTCAATGGATAATTGAAGAAAAAGCCTGTGTTGGGGAGGAGATGAAGGTGGAGTGGCATGAGAACCAGAGAAGACACATCAGGGTTTCTGGTATCATCTTTTGATGTTGCTACTGAAATCCATTAGGAGAATAACCACAAGTTCACTGATGCCAAAAACAATTATACACAGCTTTAAAGAAATCATATTCTGAGATAGATTTCTTAAATATTATCATGACTTTCAGCAGCAGTGCTACACTTCTTTAAGTTGTGTTTCCACACCGCGAGATATGCCATTATTATAACATTGGTATCATTATAATATTGGTATGTTGGTTAGGGTAGGAAAAGTTTATTAAAATTACAGAAACTCTTTGACATTTCCTAAGATATAAAATATAGTCAGTTATTATTGGATTGACACAGTTTTAAGGCCATTTTATTGGACAGATGGAATAACAAAGATTTGAGGCTATTTAACTTGTGGTCTTACAAATCATATTAAGTATTATGATCTAGAGTATTTTAATTCTTTAAATCATCCACATGGCCAAGGAGTCATCAGATTCTCCAGCCATATTAGATTGTTAAGTGTAACTGTTGACAGAGGGGAATTTCCCATGGGTACTGCAAGCCAACAAGTGGTGAGGCTAAATTGGGTAAAGCAGGAAAAGGTGAATGAGAAGGTATGATAAAGAGGATCGTGTAAATGATGGATATATAAAAGATGTGAGGCCATTGTCTTGATAGTCAAAATTTAAATACAAAAAACAATGTAGAAATAAAATGTCTGTGGCATGTGATATATAACTCTTTTAAGAAATTTTAGAATACAAATCAACACATTTTCCAAGGTTGCTGTATAGAAGCATTTATAAGTCTCTTATTAGGAAACCTGGAAGTGGAACTAAGCAGGTGGATGAAGTCTGCTCCAATGGGTTGTGAGAGAGAGCACATAAAAAAATACCACTCATATTCTACCTTGCCCATATATGTAATAGTCTTGTTATTATATTGTTTAATCTAACGGCTTTTCAACAAAATCTTAGCAGTCATTCAACATATGTTAAAATTGCTGAAAATTCTAGATAATTTTCTCAGTAAGACTAATAATATTTTTCTTCCTCCTAGCTACACATATACTGCCACTGCTCTCTATGCCCTAGCTACCAATAAAATTGTACTCTTAAATGAATAAGCAAGGCTAAAATAACAGGTGGAATTTCAACCTTGTATCAGGAACTCCAGAAGTCTACGATAACTATCTTACCCAAATCATTTAATTAACTTTGTAATAATGTGACCCCACAATGTCAGATAATTAAACATATTGGATCACACATGTATCATTCAAAAAGGTTTTTAATAAAGTAATTATACCTCTCCTTCAAAATTACCACCTCCACTGCACACACATACATGCACACACATAGGGTACTAAAAGAAAAATTTTAGTATATGTCTAAATGCCTATCCTAAATTCTTTCCTCTGTCTCTTGGGATTTTGAGAGTAGTCCTGAATTGTGTTTTCAACTATTGTTAGTTTGTTTGTTACCTTAGATTATGCTCCTTATATCTTAATTTTATCTACTTTATCTTCCTCTATCTTGATATCTTGGTTCTAATTTATCATTTTTTTATTTCTTCCAACAGCTTTAATGAAGTATCATAAGTATACAATACACTGAAAGTTTTCATTTATATCTACAATTTGATGGTTTGATATATGTACACACCCATGAAATCTTCCCATAAGCAAGATAATGAACACATCCATCACTCACAAAAGCAACCCCTACCCTCACAAGGCAGACATCATTCTGCTCTTGATCACTATAGATGTCTTTATTTTCTCACCATAACTGTTTTGAGGTTTATCCTTATAGCGTGATTATTTTTTATTCAATAGTTTATAATCCTTTTTATTGCTGTGCAGTATCTTGTTTTATGAATATATCACAATTTACCTATGCATTCACTTATTAATGGACATTTTGTTTGTCTCAAATTTGGGCTATTACAAATAAAGCTTCAATAAACTTCTGTTGTATCCGTGTATACAAAGATTTATTTTAAGGAATCAGCATATGTGATTATAGGTGCTGGAAAATGTGATTTAATTTTCTTTTGAGTATAATATGGTTTAATTTCCTTCAAAAAGTATTTTGAGTGGATTTTTTCTAAACCTTATGGGGAACTATAATGGTTAACAGTATGTGGCAACTTTACTGGACCATAGGGTATCTAGATATTTGATCAATATAATTCTAGTTGTGTCTGTTAGGGTGTTTCTGAATGAGATTAACATTTGAATTTCTAGACTTAGTAATGACAATTTCCCTTCCTAAGTGGCCAAAATATTACACAGCAATAAAAAGGAATAAATTATTAAATAAAAAATAAACACACAATAAGGATAAACCTCAAAACAGTAATGCTGAATAGACAAAAAAGAATACATACTGAATGATTCCATTTTTATTGCATTTCTAGAAAATAAAAACTAATCTATAGTAATCAAAAAGGCTTTCTGAATGAGATCAACATTTGAATTGTTAGGCTTAGTAATGAAAATTTCCCTTCCTAAATGGACAAGGTCACATTCAATGAATTAAAGTCCTAAATAGAACAAAAATCTGACCATTTTATGTGTAAGAGCTGATTCTTCCTGTCTGACTACCTTTGAACTTTTTTTTATTATTGCTTTTGGACTCAAGCAAAAGCATTGAATTGTACTGGATTTTGAGCCAGCAGGCTTTCAGACTGAAATAACACCATCAACTTACCTGATTCTCAGACTCAGGCTTGAACTATGCTAGTGATCTCCTGTGCTACAACTTGCTGACTGTACATCTTGGAACTTGTCAATTTCCATAATTCTGAAGCCAAGTCTTTATAACACACTTCTCAATATTTCTCACTCTCTCTCTTCGTGTGTGTGTGTGTCTGTGTCTGTGTGTGTGTGTGTGTGTGTGTGTGTGTGTGTGTAGTATTCCCCTGTTTTTATGAAAAATATGCCCCACAACCCTTGGCAGATGCTTGAAACTGCATATAGTGCCAAACCCTTTATATGCTGCTATTTCCAATACATATATACTTATGAAAAGTTTGACTTATACATCAGATAATAGAATTAAAACAATGTATTATTTAAGTAATATCATGAATAGCAGATTCTTACCATAGATCTCAGCAGCCTCTGCAAATGATTTTTTTCTTTCTTAATTAATTTAAGAATGTTCATCTTTTCACTTAAAGCAAGCACTTTACAGCTACTCTTTAACACATAGCAATTGCCAGCATCATTGCCTTTATGTTTTGAGGCCATTATTAAGTAAAAGAAAGGTTACTTGAACACGAGCAATGCAGTACCATGACAGTCAATCTGATAATGGTGATGGTTACTAAATGACTAACAAGTGGGTTATGTATACAGTATGGATATGTTGAACAAAGAGATGATTCATGTCTAGGGCAGGATGAAGTAGAGCAGTGCAAGATTTCATCATGCTACTTAGAACAGTGTGCAATTTAAAACTTAAGAGTTTTTTTTTTATTTCTGGAATTTTCTATTTAATATCTTCAGACATAATTGACCACAGGTAACTTAAACTGCAGAAAATGAAGCCACAGATAATGGAGAAACTACTGTTTTGTGTGTGTATGTGATAAATTATATATATATATATAATATATATGTTTTGTGTGTATGTGATAAATTATATATATATAATATATTATTTATACTTTTGGTTCTGTTTCTTCTCTAGAGAACAATGACAAATATTAGGAACTTAGAGTGGTTACAGAGGAAAATAATATTAATGATGAGTTTTCTGATTTGGCTCTGGGGTTTTTGGAATCAGCTCTGTAATCTGATTACATGTAAATATGCATGTGACTATTTCTGATACAAAAGAGAGTGCTTGTAATCCATGGAATAGTCTAGCAATAGAGATATACAAGCTATGACCATTGGATGCTCCTAACAAACCATATGTATAAGAAACAATGATCTGGGAGACTATATATGATACTTCTGAAAAACTTTCCCAAACTATTGATTACACTGCAATTGACTGGATGCTCCTAATGTTGCTAAACAAAGTTGGAAACGGAGCCTGGTAGGAACCCTTTCACCAAGCCAATGCCATCTGTGGGGCTGTACTGCCAAGTGTACCCTACCTGGCACAATAAGCATGAGTCACGGTGTGGAGGAACTAGCCATGTTCGAGCACAGGATTGAATATGCCTATGCACAGATTTTATGGTCTTGTTACCCAAAAGCCTCCTAGCTTCTGTTCCTGTCTGAAAATTTTCTAAAGAGGCCACAATTCTATAATATAGGTCTGCAAAAAATAATGCTGGCAATTTTGTAGGGATTGCATTGACTCTGAAGATCGCATAAGTGGATACCAAGAATGAATCTTGACAATATTGATTCTTCCGATCAATGAACATGCTAAACACATGGGAGTAGCTGGACTTGAAATGTTGCAGCAATGGACAGTGATGTGCAATGGAGAAATCATCCATAAAAAGTTAAATGCCTAGCTGAAAATTGATAAAATCTTTGGTTGGAGTGCTACACTGACCTGCATTGCCTGGCAGTCTTGCATTCTGCCTTGCCCAACTTGGCCTGAGTTGTAGCAGAAAAAGAGATTAGCTGGAGCCCTGAGACCACACAGCTCTGTCCAACTTGGCCCAGCCTCCAGCTTGGGATCTAAGCCAGTCCCATGCGCTGTGCTGCTGCCTTGGCCCTCGGTTCCCACACCACAGAGTTCCTGACTCCCTCCCCAACCCCAGGCCACCTGCAACATGCCAACCTGCAGCACCCAGCTGTCTCGCACTCCATGGTGGGACAGGAGATCAGCTGGAGCCTGGAGTCCCATCGCTGAAGAGGGAGGATCAAAGAGGGTCAGGGAGGAGGTCCATGCCCAGTAAAGAGATGCCCACCACAGCCATTTTCTCTGTCTCAGAACCAGGGAGAGACAGCATCACCCACCCAGCACCAACTCTGCACAGCTATGTCCAGCCTCCAAATTGGGACCCAAGGTAATTGCACGAAATGTGAAGAGACAGAAATCCCTCCCCCATGTGAGATTGGACACAGACAGGTTGGATCTGAGAGGCAGACCTAAAAGGCAGTAAGCTAACAAAACCTGGATCTGACCCTAGCTGTGAGCCACCCTACCAGCCTGCTAGAGCTAGAGATCAGAGCTGAAAGGATACTGGGCTCACAGGAACAATCTCAGGCCAAGCTTGATTCATTTTTTTGTACTTTTTTTATTTTTATTTTTAGTCTTTGTATGTTTATTTTGCCCATTTTTTCTGCTTTACTTTTCTCCCCTCTTTTCTCTCTCTTCTCTCTGTTTTTGATAATGTTTTCATACTTAACCTGTTTCTGTTATTTTAATGTTTTCTCTTTTTCTTTTTTTAGACTTCCTGTTCATGTAGGGGAATTGTAAACCAATAGAGAGGTTAGTTGATTTGGGTGTTAGTATGATCACCTGTGTGCTTTAGTTTTTGTTTTACACTTCTCTGTCATTGTGTCTCTTTTCATTTGTTAGTAGGAATGTATGTCTGTGATTCCTCTTATTATTCTCTCTCTCTCCAACTTCCTCTTGTCCCCCTCCTTTCTTTTTCCATTATTTTCCTTTTTTTTTTAAACCTCAATTTGCTTCCAGGGAGCAAACCTATAACCCCACTGCATGGAGACATTGTAAAGCAGTGGGAAGTGGGCTCCAGAGTTCCCGCACACCTGGCGGTGTATACTAGGATCTGCAGATAGATTTTGAATCACAGCTCCCTCCTCAATTAAATATCAAAACTGCAAAAAGTACAGACACCAAACCACAGTCCAGCTTCAGAATTGAACAAAGCCAGAGGATTCATAAGAAAGAATAGGAGACTGAGCAAACAGAAGTTAAAGCAACCCTGCCATCCCTGAACATCAGAATTAAAGAAGAGGAGGGAAAAAAGTAGGGAGGAAAATCTGCACAAATGAAGAAAAACCAAAAGAAGAATGCAGGTCTCACACAGACTCCTGTGAGGTCAGATACTGAGAAAACAGACTTTGGAATGCAAATAATGAAGAGTCCCCAGAATGACTGATCACATACTACAAATCCAGACATCAAGACATTAATAGAGAGAATACAAAGAATTGAGGAGAGACAAGAGGAAAATAGAAAGGAGTTGATAACTGAGAAAACAGCAGTAAAGAATACTGTGATTGAAATAAATAACAAATTTATAAGCGTGGAAAGCAGAATTAGTCAAGCAGAAGAAAGAATATCGGAGCTTGAGGATCAAAATATGGAACTAATGCAAACTGTCAACAACATAGAAAATAAGTTTAAAATGACAGAGCAAAACCTTTCACGAGATGAGTGACTAATTCAAGTGACTGAACCTAAGAGTAACTGGACTCCCTGAAGCAGAAACAGAGACAGAGACCACACCGGAACAAATATTCCATGAAATCATTCAAGAAAACTTTCCTCATCTCATCAGTGATGCTAAAAGTCAAACACAAGAGATCCAGAGAACCCCTGCAAGACAACAGATGAGAAAACTAACTCCCAGGCACATAATAACTCACCTAAGCAAAGTAGGTATAAAAGAAAAAATCCTAAAGGCAGCAAGAGAAAAAGGTCAGAATGCTTACCAGGGCAGACTAATTAGAATATCTGCAGATTTATCTACAGAAACACTTCAGCCTAGGAGAGCTTAGAGATCAATCTTCAAAGTTCTCAAAGATAAACAATTTCAACCAAGAATAACCTCTCCAGCTAAGCTAAGCTTCATCAACAAGGGAGAAGTAATATCTTTCCCAGACATTCAATCCCTAAAATCTGACACTGCCTCTAGACCACCTCTACAAGAAACACTTAAGAAAGTACTAAACACATAAGAAAAGGAAAAAAGAATGACAATGTTCTTCACAATTGTGCAGGAAAACGATTGAAAACACACATGAATCAACCCAAAAATCAAAAGAAAGACAACAAACAGGAATAACAACAACTCTATGAGAACCTTATGACAAGGATCAACTCTCACATTTCAATAATTAACCTGAAAATGAGTGGAATAAATGCACCACTGAAAAGACGTAGAATGGAAAATGCATAAAATATCATGAGGTAACAATATATTGTCTCCAAGAGACACATCTAACCAGAAAGGACACTCACAGACTCAAAGTAAGAGGATGGGAAGCAAAATTTCAGGTGAACAGAACAAAAAAGAAAACTGGAGTGGTGATTTTAAAATCAGACAAAACACCCTTTAAGCAATCCAAAAATTTAAAAACATACAGAAAGTCACTAAATAATGATAAAAAGTTCAATCCATCAACAAGAAATATCCATCCTAAATATATATGCACCCAATATAATAGCACCAACTTTCATAAAGCAGGTTCCAGGCAAACTTTAAAAAGATATTGACTCTAACACTACCATATCTGGGGATTTTAATACCCCACTCAAAACCCTAGACAGATCATCAGGACAAAAAATTAGCAAGAAGATCCAGAACCTCATATGACACTTGACCAAATGGACTGAATTGATACCAACAGAACACTCCACTCAACGACCATAGACTATACATTCTACTCATCACTGTATGGAACATACTCATCACTGCATGGAACATAGCCATAAATCAAGCATAAACAAATTTCATAAAATTGAAATTTTGCCATGCACTTTCTCAGACCACAGTGGAATAAAAATAAATATCAACATCAACAAAGTTCCCCCAAAACCCACAAAACCATGGACACTAAACAGCATGATGCTAAGCAACTCCTGGGTCACAATGAAAATCAAAACATATATTTTAAGACACCTGGAAATAAATTAAAATGAAGAAACATCTTACCAAAATCTCTGGGATGCCATGAAAGCAGTAGTAAGAGGGGAATTCATATCTCTACAAATGCACTAGAAAAAAATGTAAAAATCACAAGTTAAGAGCCTAACAAGCCACTAAAGGAGCTGGAAAAGCAAGACCATCAAAATCCTAACTTCAGCAGAAGAATCCAGGCCACCAAAATAAAAGCGCAAATCCAGGACATAAAAGACAAAAAGATAATACAAAAATCAATGAAACAAAAAGCTGGCTCTTTGAAAAGATAAGCAAGATTGATGGTACCCTAGCTAGACTAACCAAGAAAAAGAGAGAAAAAGTTCAAATAACAGAAACTGAAACACAAAAGATGAAGTTGCATCTAATTCCAAGAAAAACAAAAGATTACAAAAGATAATATTGTACATTGTATGAAAACAAACTTGAAAACCTAAAGGAAATGGAGGACTTTCTGACATCATACAACTTCCCTAGGTTGAAACAAGAAGAAATAGAAACCCTAAATAGACCAATAACAATCCAGGAAATTGACTATGCCATAAGAAAACTACCTACAAAAAAAAAAAAAAAAAAAGCACTGGACCAGATGGTTTTCCAGCAGAATTCTGCAAAACATACAAGGAGGAAGTGATACCAATCCTATTGGAAGTATTCCAGGTGATTGAGAAAGATGGAACTCTCCCCAAATCATTTTACGAAGCCAACATCACATTGATAACCAAGTCAGCTAAAGACCAAACAAAGAAAGAGAACTAGAGGCCAATATTCTTGATGAATTTAGATGCTGAAGTTCTCAACAAGATCCTAGCAAACCGGATGCAACAACACATCTCAAAAATCATCCACTATGACCAAGTAAGCTTCATCCCCAGGTTACAAGTCTGGTTCAAATTCGTAAGGCCATAAATGTAATTAAACACATCAACAGACATAAAAATAAAAGCCACATCATTATATCATTAGATGCAGAAAAAGCTTTTGATAAAGTTCAGTACCGCTTTTTGATAAAAAGCCTTGAACATCTAGGCATAGATGGATCTTAACTCAAAATAATAAAAGCCATCTGCGAAATACCCACTGTCAGCATACTGCTAAACAGACAGAAATTTGAATCATTTTCCCTGAAAACTGGAACAAGACAAGGATGCCCATTCTCACCCCTCCTGTTCAACATAGTTCTGGAAGTCATAGTTAGAGCAATCAGAGAAGAGAAGGCAATCAGGGGTATCCAAACAGGAAGAGAAAGTCAAATTATCTCTCTTTGCAGATGACATGATTCTACACCTTGAAAACCCAGGAGAATCTTTTAAAAACCTCCTGGCACTGATAAAGGACTTTGGCAAAGTCTCACGGTATAAAATAAATGTGCAAAAGACAAATATAAACAAACAGAAACCCAAACAAAAAGCACAATTCCATTCACAACAGTCACAAAAAAAGGAAATACCTTGGCATCTTCCTAACCAGAGATGTAAAAGACCTTTACAATGAAAAGTATGAAACACTGCTCAAAGTCAAAGATGACACAAATAAGTGGAAAAATATTCCATGCTCATGGATTGGAAGAATCAACATTGTTAAGATGTCCATTCTACCTAAGCAAACTATATATTTAACACAATACCCATCAAACTATCAGCAACATTCTTCTCAGACCTAGAAACAACAATACAGGAATTCATATGGAAACATAAATGATCAAGAATAGCCAAAACAATCCTCGGCAAAAAAAAAACAGGATATATCACACTGCCAGACTTTAAACTTTATTATAAAGCTACAATAATCAAAACAGCTTGGTATTGGTACAAGAACAGGCATATAGATCAATGGAATACAATTGAGTTTCCAGAAGTAAAACCTCAATTTCTCAAGCAACTCATCTTCAACAAAGCCTCCACTACCAACCACTGGGGAGAGGAGAATCTATTCAGTAAACAGTACTGGGAAAACTGGCTGACCACAGGCTGAAGATTCAAACAGGAATCCTACTTATCCATACACAAAAATCAACTCTCAATGGTTCAGGGACCTAAATGTAAAATCTCAAATTATAAGAACCTTTGAAAATGCAGGAGGCACTCTTATGGAAATTGACAATGTCAACCAATTCCTGATCAAACCCGAAGTGCTCATGCTATAAGAGAGAAGATAGACAAATGGGACCTAATCAAACTGACAATCTTTTGCAAAGTCAAAGTGCCCATCAAGAGAGCAGGGAGACAGCCCACAGACTGAGAAAAAATATTTGCTAACTCCATGTCTAACAAAGGCCTAACATCTAGGATCTACAAGGCACTCAAACATGCTGAAAAGAAAAAAACAAACAGCCCCATTACAAAGTGGGCAAAAGATGAATAGGCAGTTCTCAAAGGAAGACATACGAACAGCAAATAGATACATGAAAAAATGTTCAGCCTCACTAGTCATCCAGGACGTGCAAATTAAAACTATACTGAGATACCACCTAACTCCAGTCAGAATGGCCATCATCAATAAATCAAAAAATAACAGATGCTGGAGAGGATGTGGTGAAAAGGGAACAACACTTCTATACTGTCGGTGAGAGTTCAAACTAGTACAACCTCTGTGGAAAACAGTATGGAGATTCCTAAAAGTTCTAAAAATTGACCTTCCATATGACCCTGCAATCCTCCTACTGGGAATATACACAGAAGATCTCAAATCACTCTATGAAAAAGATACCTGCACATGTATGTTTATTACAGCATTATTCACAATAGCAAGAACATGGAACCAACTGCACTGCCCATCAAAAGAGAACTAGATAAAAAAATGTGGTGCATATACACAATGAAATATTACGCAGCCATGAAAAGAACAAAATCATGAACTTTGCAGCAACCTGGATGGAATTAGAGTCTATAATACTGAGTGATCTTTCACAGAAACAAGAAACTGAGTATCACATGTTCTCACTCATAAGTGGACCTTGAGCAACCACTGCAATACTACAAGAAAAGGATTGACTTTAGTGGGAAACTAAGGGCGGGGGGAGGCAGGATTGACAGTAGTGGAAATTTACTTGGGGACAGGAGTACATCTCATCAACAAGGGTACCTGCACAGTGAATATTTGTATACCTAACCCTGAAATGTACCCCACAATTTTAAAATAAAAAATTTTTAATTTAAAAAGCAAAGTTGGAAATGAAGAATAAACCTAGCAATTCAATATTCCACCCCTAGTACTGCATAAATGACATAAAATCTTATTTGTGCACTAAAGAAGGTTCTTATCTCCAGTAGCCACAGGATTGAGATTACTGAAAATCAAATGTAGAATCTCATTCACAAGGTGAATTCCCAATTTTGTAGAGTGTTTGCTGTTAAGCAAAATTGTTGATTGTAAAGTAATAGATCCTGAAAGTTGAAATGGGGACCGTGGAAAGACTCTGATGAAGTCAAGGACAATAAGTCTCTAAATTCTGATGAATTTTCTTTGTCAGTGAAAGTGGTCTTTCTACCATTAGTTGAAGAACCACCTTATTCCCAGTGGAAGTCACTTCCCAACCAGTCTATGAAGATTAACATTTTGTTGTCTGATGAAATAGTAATGACCACTTCTGAGACAGTTGCTAAACAAGACATAGCTGATTCTACTCGGGACCCACCCACACCACCCCTTTTTGCCTCTAGGCATGTAACTAAACTCAAATCCCAGCAGACCACTTAAGGTGAGGTACAAAGTGTGACCCATGGGAAAGAACACTACATTTTAAAAGAATTACTTGAATTTTCTAATCTGTACAGATAGATGTTAAAGAATATTCATGGAAATAGATATAAGAGTGTGAAATGGTGGAACAAATATGTAGCTATATCAGGTTGAATTTATTGAATTTATTCACTAAGCAGAGAATCTGCATTTAATGTTGCAGATTTGAGGAACTAGAAAGGATTCTGTTTGTTTAGTCAACTGGCTGACTAAAATATGGACCAAAAAATGACACACATTGGGAGAGATGAAAATGTTAAAGTGGATTTGTTATTTAAAGTCTACTCACTCAACTTGGGAGGATTCAGAAGATATACCATTCAACCAGTACCATGAGGAAAACAAGTTGTGAGGGAAGTTTTATTATCCTTGAAAATATCTGTGATTCCTCTTCTTTTTAGACCAGATATTAGAGTGAAAACTGCAGAAATTCAATTTGGAAGCCCAAATCCAAAGGGAGAATTGGATTTTAGGATGGCAGGGGCCAAATGGCAGCCTTCAATCTCTAAAGGTAAGGTGGATATAGTTACTGTAATAGACAATGGTGTCAAATCAACAATCATAATAGTCTTATTCTCACAAATATGTGGCATTGGGTAGATGATTATACTATTTCTAGAAATGGAATCAATAGGAAGGCTTCTAAATCCTTACTTTATCTGTATAAAATAAAAGCTTCAGATTAAATGAAAAAAAATCTTGCCTAAATCATAAAAGACAGAAAGTCACCGTCTCTTAATTAATTTCCAGACTTTAGCCAGTTTGCAGAATAAGAACCCATTGTATAAAGAGAAGGTTGGGTCTCCTTGAGAAATGACCCAAATATACTACCAGAAATCTGTACTGTTAATATTTCTCTCAGCCTGCTCCAAAGGAACTTATAACTTTTTTATCAAGTAACTGCACTGGAGAGTATAGAATAACCAGACGCACAGACTGCTGAGCACTAGTTCTTAAATGACACTAATTCCAAAAGATCTAAAACATCACTGGAGTAAACTAATCATGATAGAGACTTATGGAGGTCAGGTGATCAATGGAATTTTAGTTCAAACCCTCTCACAGTTGTCCTAGTGGGTCTGCAAACCCAACCCGTAGTTATTTCTCTAGTTCCAGAATGCATAATAGGAACAGATATACTCAGTAGCTGGCAGGATCTACATATAGGTTCCCTAAACTGTGGCTTGAAAGCTATTTTGAAGCCGGACTCGGTGACTCAGCCTGTAATCCCACGCTTTGGGAGGCTGAGGTGAGTGGATTGCCTGAGTCCGAGGGTTCGAGACCTGCTTGGGCAACTTGGCGAGACCTCATCACTACAATAAATAAAAAAATCAGCTGGCCATGGTAGCGCATGCCTGTAATTCCGGCTACTTGGAATGCTGAGGTGGAAGGATCGCTGGAGACCAGCGAGTCAAGGTTGCAGTGGCCAGGAGCAGCCACTGCACTCAAGTCTGGGCGACAGAATGAGACTCCAACTCAAAAAAAAAAAAAAAGCTATTTTGACAGAAAAGGCCAAGTGAAAGTCGATAAAACTGTCTCTACTTAAGAGGACTAAAGTAAACCAATAGAAATGCTGTATTCCTGGAGGGATTATAGATATTAGTGCCACCATTAAGGACTTGAAAGATGTATGGATGATAATTCTCACCACATTCTCATTCAATTTACCTATTCAGCCTATGAAAAAGACAACTGGATATTGATGAATGACAATTGATCATCATAAGTTTAACCAGGTAATGACTCCAATTGCAGTGCTATATCAAATATGGTTATATTGCTCAAGCAATTTAACACATATTTTGGAACTTGGTATGTGTTATTGATCTGACAAATGGTTTTTTCTTGATACATGTTTGTGAAGACCATTAGAAACAATTTGATTTTAGTTGGCAAGGACAGCAACACACCTTTACTGTCCTACCTCAGAGAAAGATCAGTTCTTTAGGCCTGTGTTATAATTCAGTTTACAGGAATCTTTATGGCCTTCCCCTTCCATAATGATTTGTTATGTTAATAGAATTATAATAACTGGGTTTAGTGAGCAAGAAGTAGCAAATACCCTAGACTTATTAATAAGACATCTGCATGCCAGAGGGTGAGAAAGAAATCTGGCTAAAATTCATGGCCTATCTCAGTGAAATGTCTGGAATTTAATTGGTGTAGGGTATTGCTATGGTTTAAATGTGTCCCATCCAACATGTAAAGACACAGTGTTTGTCCCCTCTGGAGGACACAGCAATGAAATGTCATCTTGAAAGCAGAAAGATCAGACCCTTACCAGACATTGAATTTGCAGTCACTTTAATCTTAGACTTCAAACCATCTAAAACTGTGAGGAAATAAATCTCTATTCTTTACAAATTACCTAGTCTCATGTATTTTTTTTTTTTGACAGTACAAGCAGACTAAGACACACATGTTGAGATATCCCTACTAAGGTGATATATAAGGCGTTTCATCTTTCCTCTTCTACAACAAAAAGAGTTACAATTCCTAGTGGGCCTCTTTGGATTTTGGAGACAACATATTCTTTATTTGAATATGTTACTCCAGTCATTGACTGAGTGACCCCAAAAGTTGATAGTTTTAGGTAGATCCAAGAGCAAGAAAAAGCTCTACAACACATTCAGGCTTCTGTGCAAGCTACTTTTCCACAAGGGCCAAATGATCCAGGATACCCACTGGTGCTTAAAGTGGCAATGGTAGATAGAGATGTTATTTTACTTTCAGCAGACTCCTATAGGTAAAATACAGTGCAGGTCCTTAAAAGTTTGGAACTAAGTTCGCCATCCTCTGTGATATCCACTCTCCTTTTGATGAACTATTCTTGGCCTGATACTGGACCTTAGTAGACACTAAAAACTTAATTATGGGACAGCAAGTTACTATGAAAATTGAGCTACCCTTCATGAAATGATTTTTCTGATTGACCAAGCCAAAAAATTGAAGTATGCACAGCAACACTTTATCATCAAATGAAAGCGGTATATACATGATCAGTACTAATCAGGTCTTGAAGAAACAAAAAATTTACATGAAGAAATAACCCAAATGCCCATGATTGTCACTCCCACTATACTACCTTCTCTCTCCCAGCTTGCGTTTTTGTCCCCATAAAAAGTACTTATGATCAGATGACTGGAGAAAGTAGACTTCAGCATGGTTTACAGATAATTCTGCATGCAAAACAGAGACCACTCAAAAGTGAACAGTTAGCTGCAAAACTGTAGTCCCTTTCTGGGATATCCTTAAAGGACAGTAGTGAAGAATAATCTCAGTGATCAGAACTTGGACAGTGCCCACTATTAGTCAATTTTCTGGTAAAGATAAATGGTCAGCTGTGTAATTATATACTAATTCATAAGCTGCAACCAATAGTCTGGCTGGTTGATCAGGGAGTTGAAAGGGACGTGATTGGAGAATTGGTGTCAGAAAATTAGCATAGATGGTATATGGATAAACCTTTGTGAATGGATAAAAAAACATTATAACATTTGTTTCTCTTGTAAGTTCTCCCTATAGAGGGATCTCTGCAGATGAGAATTTTAATAGTCGAGTGGGTAACATAATCCATTCTTCCATGTTCCCCAGCAACTCCTGTCATTGCCCAATGGACTCTTGAACAAAATGACTATAGTGACAGGGATGGAAGTTTTGCTTGGACTCTGCAACATGTACTCTTCAAGGCTGCTTTCGCTATGATAACTGCGAACTCTCAATCTGTCAGCGGCAAAGAATACCAGGCAATGAGTTCCCAACATGACATCATTCCCCCTGAGTAATCAGATGGCTACTTGTGGCAAGCTAATTTCAGTAGTACCTTTACATCACAGAAACCTTTTGTGCTTACTAGAATATACATACTCTGGATTCAATTTGCCTTCCCTACACACAAATTCTTATAATAAATCTATTTATCTATATAAATACATGTTATTGGTCATGTTTCTCTGGAGAACTCTCAATAATAAAGTATCATTTATTGTTCTCTTGTTTTGCTTATGGAATTTTTTTCTCTCAGTGATAACCCCTTTGTTACTCTTACTTATGTGATTACAGTGGAGCTGCCTTAATATCCAACTGCAGGACTGGACACCAGGCCCATGCTTGGCTAATCCTACTCACAGTTATTGGATCGAGATGAATTTGACCCAGTTTAGACTGGTTATAGTTACACCTGAGACTTTTTCTGAAAAAGTTAAAAAGTATAGCTTTCTTTCCAATGAGGTGCTAATTTTCAGGTTTTGAGGTTATCTTACAACTGCAAGAGAAAAATCTTTTTGAAAGTTATATAAGCTGGGCTTGGTGGCTCAGCCAGTAATCCCGAGTCTTTGGGAGGCTGAGGTAAGTGAATTGCCTGAGCCCACAGGTTCGAGACCCACCTGGGCAGCAAGACCTCATCTCTACAATAAATCAAAAAATCAGCCAGGCATGGTAGCACATGCCTGTAATTCTGGCTACTCAGAAGGGTGAGGCAGAAGGATTGCTGGAGCCCAGCAGGTCGAGGCTGCGGTGGCCAGAAGTGGTAACTGCACTCCAGTCTGGGAGACAGAGTGAGACTCCAACTAAAAAAAAAAAAAAAGAAAATTATATAAACACAGAACCCACATATGGAAATAGTAAAGTTTCAAATGAAAAATTTTTAGCTGCTCAACCTAGCTATTATTAAAGTGTATCTTTAGATTTTTGTCATATAAACTAGTCCTAGTTGACATCTATTATTTGTAACAAAAAAAAACATTGTCATACAACTTGAACAGTTGAAATTATTACTCTTTAAATTCTTATACAAAAACTTCCTTTTTGGATTTCTTTTTGAGTTGGAATCTCACTCTTTCGCCCAGACTGGAATGCAGTGGCCGCTCCCGGTCACTGCAGCCTCGACCTGCTGGGCAACGATGATCTTCTGCCTCAGTCTTCTGAGTAGCCAGAATTACAGGCATGCGCTACCATGCCTGACTGATTTTTTGATTAATTGTAGAGATGAGGTCTTGCCAAGTTGCCCAGGTGGGTCTTGAACCTGCAGGCTCAGGCAATCCACTCACCTCAGCCTCCCAAAGCTTTTTGGATTTCAATCATTTTCTTTCCAGTCTCTAGTCTGTCAGATTCTAACTTAAATTTATACAAGTGAAAATTCATTGCAGTATAATTATAATTATTATGTAGTTATCTTGTTTCTTTTCTCTTTGTGAGGTAAGAGTTTTCCTTTTTCTTTTTAGTTCAAAAATTTTGTCAGCACTCATTTAAGAGTGGTACTTCTTTCATACAACTTCATGGTATTAAGTCTGTCTTTTTTATATGAATATGCAATTATTTTTTATTTTGTTCAAAACTCAGTGAAGATTGTGTTTAATTACTGTTTTTAAAAATAGATTATTTTCTGTCTCCCTTTTTTTTTAATTATTTGTTTACCCTCTCCCTTCTTCTCTCCTTCCTTCCTTCTTGTCTTTTTACCTTATTTTCTTCTATTCTGGCTTCCTTCTTGGAATTATTTGTGGAAAGCAGTGTGACGTTTTCTCAAAGAATTACAAATTGGGGGACTTCTGGCAAGATGGCAACGGGGCAACCTGATCTGTGAAAACCTCTGCAAAGGAGAACAGCAGTGGGTCTCTGACTCTAACCCCAGGGGCTATGGACCCCAACATCGCAGCCTGCTCTTCATATGGAGCTCAGCCGTTGCCACCGCTGGGGCATCGCAGCGGTCTGGACAGCCACTGAAGTACAGATGCCGCGGCTGCAGTCACCACAGTCACTGCCACCGCCATCAGTATGACATCACACCACCCGGGCCGGAGACGATCCACAAATTCAGTCCTTGAAGCCCCTTCAGGAAAAATCTGCTGGGATCGCTGCCACCTCTCCTGCGACCGAGACGTCCTGCCCGCTGTAAGTCTCCTGCCATCTGCCCTGAGACAGCAATCTTGCCATCTTCAGCCTCTGCTGTCCCTGTCCTGCCCCACCCCCTCTAGGGCGAGCAGCTGAGATAGCACCACCTGCTGGCAATTCAAGGTAACAACACTGAAATGGGAGAAACAAGCTTAATAAAGACATAGGCCAGAGTGGTGAACAAAGGGTGTCCTGAACTGTCCTTCACAGCAGACCAGGGGCAACTGACCCTAACTGCAAACTAATTTACCAGCTTGAAAAGAAAACTATAAATCAGACCTGAAAGGACATTGGACTTAAATGAAATGTCTCAGAGTGTGCTTCATTGATTCTGTTAGTTTGATGACTTAATTCTATTCCTACTGTATTGCTCCTTTTTTTCTTTTTTCCTCTTCCTTTTCTTCTCTTTTCTTCTCTCTGTAAACCATATCTTTGTATAGAGTAACAGAACACTAATAAGGTGGTTGGATAGCTGGTATGTTAGCATCACTATATGTTTTATTTTTGTTTGTATGAGAGTTGGTTCATCTGTAGCTGTGGTCTATTGTTTTTATCTGTTTCAGTATAAGCCTCTCTCTCTATTTGTTGGCACACTCATTTGTTTCCCCCTTACTCCTCTATCGCTCCACCTCCCTCTTCAACCCACTGTCTGCTCCATTCTTGCGGGGTCCCGCCCCACAAGGGTCATGGGAAGTGTTGAAGGAGAGACAGATAGGCGACGGACGAAGAACATATACTGGACACCTGTTTCTAGAACAGATGACAATTTAATGCTAGTTAATACAGAGCTTTTATACCATTTTTGAAGGGGCAAGACAAAGAAAACTCTTTCACATTCATATCTTTTAAAAGTTACCAGCTAGTGGTCTTAGTTGCGAACAAACCAAGATTCCCAGAGGTCTTAGTAGCAAACAAACCAAGATTCCCATAGACCTCCAGACAACGTCTTATTCATAAAGCCAACAATGACACTCTCAGTCCAATGTCCCAAATTATAAATGTTTCAAGAAAGTTTCTTTAAGTGTGTATTTCTTTATGTGTCAGGAATATTCTCATCTTAGGCTCTTATGTTCTTCAGAGTCCTGTGATCGCCTCCCTTGTCCAGATGTCCTCGTTACTTTTCTCTTATCTTGCAGTGCTTGTTTCTAAAGAGAACTCAAAAGAAGTTTTTAGTAATGTTTCCCAGGCCCCTCAAGGTTACTTTCTGTTTTAGCTGATCTGTCACAAAAATGTCTGATTATTACATTATGAGTCTAGTGAAAACCTACTCTATAAATGTTAACTTAGAGTTTTAACTATAGAATTAAGTAAACACTTTAACATTAATCTTTATCCAAAGTCAGTGAAAACAGTGTTATAAATCATCTACATAACTCCTAGATAAGTGTTAGAACTTATAATGAATTCATAATGAACTTACTATAAACTTGTGCTTCTAAAAATCCTTATGTCTAAACACCAAACTGCATAATCCTAAATCAAATAAGGTGTGGATATACTTATATCATTTATTACTTAAGCAATATCTAGTAACTTATAACCAAGTGAAAGAAAGCATTCTTGATGTGCTTCAGAGTTTAACCCTTGCATATGTTAGAAAAGGCTAAGTGGCATAGTGGGAAAATGGAAAAATAAACCATGATATTTCAAGGTTAGCTGTGATTCTTCGCATAAACATGCCATCTTCTTCCACGACTGCACAGGTTTTCTTCAGCTGTATCAACAGCAAAGACGAAAGACAGAAGGGCCTCAGCAGTCCGGACTTGCTTTGCAGCCGGGGGTCCTCAGCACACCTGGACTTTGTCATCAGGCAGGCCTCCAAGGCTGGCTCCCAACACATTCTCTCCCCTCTGCTAACCACATTTTATTTCAGGGAGTAAACCTACAGCCCCACTGCACAGACAGATTCCAAGGCAGTGGGAAGTGGGTTCCAGATTATTCACACACCTATCAGCGAATACCAGGATCTTCAGGTAGATTTTGAATCACAGCTCCCCCCTTAACTACAAATGAAGAAAAACCAAAAGAATATAGATCTCACAGAGACCCCTGGAGATCAGACACTGAGAAAACAGATTCTGGAACACAAACAATGAAGAGCTCCCAGAATGACTGGTTACATGCAACAAACCCAGACATCAAGACATTAATGGAGAGAATTTTAAAAATTGAGGAGAGACAAGAGGAAAATAGGAAAGAGCTGATGTCAGAAATGACAGCAGTAAAGAATACTGTGATGGAAATGAATAACGGACTAATAAGCATGGAAAGCAGAATCAGCCAAGCAGAAGAAAGAATCTCAGAGCTTGAAGACCAAAACACAGAACTAACCCAAACTGTCAAAAGCATAAAAAAGAAGCTCAAAAAGACAGAACAAAACCTGCAAGAGATGAATGATCACTTCAAGAGACCAAACTTAAGAGTAATTGGGCTTCCTGAGGTAGAAAGAGAGATAGAGAGCACATTGGAACAAACATTTCATGAAATCATTCAAGAAAACTTCCCTCATCTCATCAAGGATGAAAAAATTCAAACACAAGAGATTCAGAGAACCCCTGCAAGACAACAAATGCGAAGACCAAGTCCCAGACACATAATAATTTGCCTAAACAAAGTAGGTATAAAAGAAAAAATTCTAAAGGCAGCAAGAGAAAAAGGACAGACTACCTACCAGGGAAATCCAATTAGAATAGCAGCAGATTTATCCACAGAAACACTTCAGGCTAGGAGAGCATGAAGCCCTATCTTCAAAGTACTAAAAGAGAAACAATTTCAACCAAGAATAACCTACCCAGTCAAACTAAGTTTCATTAGGGAGGAAGAATTGAAATCTTTTCCAGATATCCAATCCCTAAGAACCTACACTGCCTCCAGACCACTTCTACTAGAAACAATTAAGAAAGTACTGAACACAGAAGAAAAGTAATAAAGAACAACAGCATTCTTCACGAGAGTACAAGCAAAAGATTAAAAACACACATGAACCAACTCCAAAACACAAAGAAAGACAACAAACAAACAGGAACAACTCTGTAAGAACCTTATGACAGGGATCAACTCTTGCATTTCAATTATTAGCCTAAATGTGAATGGACTAAATGCACCACTGAAAAGACATAGAATGGCAAAATGGATAAAATATCATCAGGCAACTATCTATTGCCTTCAAGAGACTCACCTCACTAGAAAGGACACCCACAGACTCAAAGTAAGAGGATGGGAAACAAACTTTCAGGTGAACGGACTACAAAAGAAAGGAGGAATAGTGATCTTAATTTCAGACAAAATGCCCTTCAAGCTATTAAAAATGAAAAAAGATAAGAAGGCCACTACGTAATGATAAAAGGCTCAATCCATCAACAAGAAATATCTATCCTAAACATATATGCACCCAACATAGGTGTGCCAACTTTCATAAAGCAACTTCTAGGAAAACTAAAGAAAGATATTGACTCTAACACCATCATAACTGGGGACTTTAATACCCCACTCACAACCCTATACAGATCATCGGGACAAAAAATCAGCGAGGAGATCCGGAACCTCAAAGTGACTTTGGACCAAATGGACTTAATGATACCTACAGAACACTCCATTCAAAGACCACAGAATACACATTCTACTCCTCGCCACATGGAACATATTCTAAGATCGACCACATACTCGGCCATAAATCAAGCATAAGCAAATTTAAAAGAACCGAAATTCTACCATGTACCTTCTCATACCACAGTGAAATAAAGATAAACATAGACACCAACAAAGTCCCCCCAAAACCCACAAAGACATGGACACTAAACAGCATGATGCTAAACAACTCCTGGGTCAATTATGAAATCAAAACAGAGATCAAAAGGTATCTGGAAACAAATGAAAATGAAGAAATATCTTACCAAAATCTCTGGGATACCCTGAAAGCTGTAGTAAGAGGGGAATTTATATCCCTACAAACACACATGAAGAAAATGGAAGGAACAGAAATTCACAACCTAACAAGCCACCTAAAGAAGCTGGAAAAGCAAGACCACAAAAACCCTAATTTCAGCAGAAGAATTCAGGTCACCAAAATAAAAGCCCAAATTCAGGACATAGAAGACAAAAAGATAATACAAAAATCAATGAAACAAAAAGCTGGTTCTTCGAAAGGATAAGCAAGATCGATGGTCCCCTAGCTAGACTGGCCAAGAAAAAACAAGAAAAAAAAAAACAAATAAGCACAATCAAAAATACAAAATATGAAGTCACATCTGACCCTGAAAAAATACAAAAGATCATTAGAGACTACTACGTACACTTGTATGGAAACAAACTTGAAAACCTTAAGGAAATGGAGGGCTTTCTGACATCACACAACCTACCTAGGTTGGAACAAGAAGAAATTGAGACCCTAAATAGACCAATAACAATCAAGGAAATCGACTATGTAATAAGAAAACTTCCGACAAAAAAAAGCCCTGGTCCAGATGGCTTTCCAGCAGAATTCTAGAAGACATTTAAGGAGGAGCTGATACCAATCCTACTGAAGGTATTCCAGGCGATTGAAGAAGATGGAAACTCCCCAAATCATTTTACGAAGCCAACATCACATTGATGCTCAAGCCAGGTAAAGATCCAACAAAGAAAGAGAACTACAGGCCAATATCTTTGATGAACATAGATGTTAAAATTCTCAACAAGATCCTAGCAAACCGGATTCAGCAATATATCTCAAAAATCATCCACCATGACCAAGTAGGCTTCATTCTTGGGATGCAAGGCTGGTTCAATATTCATAAAACCATAAATGCAATTAAATTCATCAACAGATGTCAAAACAAAAACCACATGATCATATCATTAGATGCAGAAAAAGCTTTTGATAAAATCCAGCACCCCTTCTTGATAAAAACCCTTGAACATCTAGCCATACGGGGAACATACCTCAAAATAGTAAAGGTCATCTACGAGAAACCCACAGCCAGCATACTCTTACATGAACAAAAATTGGAACCAATTCAACTGAAAACTGGAACTAGACAAGGATGCCCACTCTCACCCCTCCTGTTCAACATAGTATTGGAAGTCCTGGCTAGATCAATCAGAGAAGAGGAGGCAATCAGTGGTATCCAAATAGGAAAAGAGGAAGTCAAGTTATCTCTCTTTGCAGATGATATGATTGTGTACCATGAAAACCCAAGAGAATCTGTCAAGAGCCTCCTTACATTGATAAAGGCCTTTGATAAAGTCTCAGGATACAAAATAAATGTACAAAACACAATCACATTTCTCTACACCAATAATAAACAAACAGAAACCCAAATAAAAAACACAATTCCATTCACAATAGCCACAAAAAAATGAAATACCTTGGCATCTTCCTAACCAGAGTCATGAAAGACCTTTACAATGAAAATTACAAAACCCTGCTCAATGAAATCAAGATGACACAAACAAGTGGAAAAATATCCCATGCTCATGGATTGGTAGAATCTACATTGTGAAGATGTCCATTTTACCTAAGGCAATCTACAAATTCAAGGCAATACCCATCAAATTACCAGCAACATTCTTCTCAGACCTAGAAAAAGCAACAGAGGAATTCATATGGAAACACAAACGTCCAAGTATAGCCAGAACAATCCTCAGCAAAAAAAACAAAGCAGGTGGTATCACACTACCAGACTTCAAACTTTACTATAAAGCTACAATCATCAAAACAGCTTGGTATTGGTATAGGAACAGGCATATAGATCAATGTAATAGAATTGAGATTCCAGAAGCAAAACCTCAATTTCTCAACCAACTCCTCTTCAATAAAGCCCCCACCACCTACCACTGGGGAGAGGAGAACCTATTCAGTAAATGGTGCTGGGAAAACTGGCTGACCACATGCAGAAGATTGAAACATGACCCCTATCCATCCCCATGCACAATGGTTAACTCCAAATGGATCAGAGACCTAAATGTAAAACCTCAAACCATAAGAACCTTAGAAAAGGAAGGCTATACCCTCATGGAAATCAGAACTGGCATCCAATTCCTGACCAAAACCCGAAACCCACAGGTCATAAGAGAGAAGATAGACAAGTGGGACCTTATTAAACTGACAAGCTTCTGCAAAGCCAAAGAAACCACCAAGAGAGCAGGGAGACAGCCTACAGACTGGGAAAAAGTATTTGCCAACTCCAGGTCTGACAAAGGCTTAACATCCTGAATCTACAAGGAACTCAAACGTGCTGAAAAGAAAAAAACAAACAACCCCATTATAAAATGGGCAAAAGATATGAACAGACACTTCACAAAAGAAGACATCCGAGAAGCCAACAAACACATGAAGAAATGCTAAACCTCACTAATCATCAGGGAGATGCAAATCAAAACCACACTGAGATGCTACCTAACTCCAGTCAGAATGGCAATTATCAACAACTCAAAAAATAACAGCTGCTGGGGAGGGTTTGGTGAAAAGGGAACACTTCTTCACTGTTGGTGGGCGTGTAAACTAGTGCAACCCCTGTGGAAAGCAATGTGGCAATTCCTAAAAGCTCTAAAAATCGACCTTCCATATGACCCCGTAGTCCCCCTACTGGTAATATACCCTGAAGACCTCAAATCACTCTATAAAAAAGATACCTGCACACATATGTTTATCACAGCGTTGTTCACAATAGCAAGAACCTGGAAACAACCATTGCTGCCCATCAAAAGAGGACTGGATTAAAAACATTGGTACATATACATGATGGAATACTACACAGACATAAAAAAGAACAAAATCATGAATTTTGGAGCAACCTGTATGGAACTGGTGTCTATAATACTGAGTGAGTTCTCACAGAAACAAAGATTCGAGTATCACATGTTCTCACTCATATAATGGACCTTGAACATCCAATGTAATACTATAAGTAAATGACTGACAGTACTGGGAAACTATGGGGGGGATGGGATTAACAGTCGCAAATATCTGTCTGGGGATGGGGAAACACCTCTTATCAACAGGGTGCCTGAATGAAACGTAATTGTACACCTAACCCTTAACTGTACCCCACAAAATCATAATAAAAAATATTGATTATAAAAAATAAAATAAAATAAATAACACTGAAAAGCACTAGGAAGACAAGATGCCTGCAACCACCAGGCTATGGTCTAAAGCTATGTTAACATTTTGGTGAGCATCCCTCCAGGTTCAATGAATACAGACACACAGAGATATGTGAAAATTTACATCAATGGGACCATGCAACATATACAATTTTATTGCCTGACTTTTTTCTCTCAATAATATACTGTGGACATCTGAACAATAAATATATGCTACATCGTTAAAAAAAAAAAAAGAATTACAAATTGAGCTAGCCATTTTACTTCTGGTAATAAACCCAGAGATAAATAAATTATTCTATCAAAAAGATACCTGCATATGTATGTTCATTGCAGCACTATTCACAATAGCAAAAACATTATGAAATCAGCTCAAATGCCCATTGAAAGTGGAGTGGATCAAGAAAATGTGCATACACAGAATGAAATACTACACAGCCATAAAGAAAAACAAAATCATTTCTTTGCAGCAACATGAATGCAGCTGGAGATCATCATTGTAAGTGAGCTATCACAGGGTTAAAAGAATACTACATGGTCTCACTCATAATTGAACCATAAACATTGGGCATGCAAGCACAAAGATCAGGACAACAAATGTTGGGGACTGCTAAAGGATGCTGGGAGGGAGGGAAGGAGATAAGGATCAAACAATTGCCCATTGGGTGCCATGTCATGTCCACTACCAGAGGCAGAGAGGGTCTCACTAGAAGCCCAAATCTTACTTGCACACAACTGACTTATATAGCAAATCCTCTCATGTACTTCACAACTCTAAAATTAAAAAATAAGTAAAAATAATTTGTGGTTAAATTTAATTTGACATTAATTGGATCCCATAATAGCAAAATGACTGTAGTGAAAAATCTTGTGAAAACAGAAGATAATCTGGAGTATAGTTAATAATAATGTACTAATGTTATTATTTTAGTTTGGATGATTATGCTATAAATAAGTGCAATATTAACATTAGGGGAAACAGTAAAAGATATACTGGAATTCTCTGTACTACCTTTGCAAGTCTACTGCAAATCTGAATTTACTTTAAAATATAAAACAATAGTTTTGGGGGAAACACTACTTCCCACACACAATTTTTAGTTGAGGTCTAACATTGTCATCATAGGTCTGAAAAAGTACAAAGAATGTGATTTCTGCTATGTTGTAAATATTACATTGTAAAACAAAACTGTGGCATCACTCTTTTAAATATATCCAAAGAAATATAAATATTATAAAGAAAAAGAAAGAAAATAAACCACAAAGTCCCTCTCCAATGGGTTAAAGTTGTTCATTATTTCTAATTCTCCTGAGCTTATTTTATTTCCACTTCTATCCAGAATTCTATCCTAATTTATTTTAGTGTTTAAAATATTTTGTTTAGTCTTCTATTATACTTATGAAAAATAACATATAACTAAACTGAAACTAATTATTTATAAATTCCCTGTGATCATTTCTTTCAATTCTTATAAGAAAAGTTATCCTGTATCAAGTTATCTTTACAAGTATTAATACTACATCATTAATAAAAAATAAAGTAAAATTTTTAAAATGAGAGGTATGCGTTTCTTTTATAAAGTAGAGGAAAGGAAATCATGAAAGCAGAGATATAAAAAGTTAATTATACATGATGCCCCAATCAGAAGTGCATGTCAGGGTGGATCAATTTTATGAAAGAGTACTTAGAAAAATTAAAGATCTAGAAAAGTATTAATTTAAAACTATTTCTATGTCTTTATAAATTTCCAAGGTTATATGTATTCCATTTGAAAGACAGTATCCATTCTATTGTTCAGTTCCTCTGCTGAATTTTAAATTTGGACATAATGATATTTATTTTTAAACACTTATCTTTGTTACTTTTTCCCCTATATCTATGAGGTTTTATCTGTTAATTGATTTTCTTTTAATTTTCCCTTTAAATCAATCTAAATAATAATTGTTTTTCATCTAACAAGGTATTTTGTATCCTAAAGCAGCCTGTGATTTTTCTGGGTTTTTCTGAAGTCATCACAGATCTTCCTTACTGAGTGTTAAATTTGGGGGACAATAAGAAATAAATTTATTTTTCAATCATCTGTGGTCATTTGAAATGAATTTTTCAATTGTCCAGTGTGTTATTTGGAATCAGCAAGCTTTTTTCAGAGTTTCTAACAGCAAGCAAACAGAAGCTACTTTTTTTTTTACCAGGTTGTAAAACTATCTACCATCTTATTTGGCAAAACCACTCAAGATTGTGATTGTTGTTTCAGTCTCTGACAAAGAGACATATCTCCTTCCAAGTGCTTGATTCCTAGGCCTTCTAGCTTTAAAAACTAAAATGATACTTGGAAATTAAATTCAAAACTTACTCTCCAAGTTCACATCATATTTTATTTTTATTATTTTTGCATTAACAACATAAATAAAGATAATAATTCATCCTTCACTCATTGTAATGAAGACAAATATTGACTTTATGTAACATTATGTAATGAAGACAAATGTTGTCTTTAATTTTGTTAGAAGGCTACATTTTCTTTACTTAACAGAAATAAAAAATTGTGTTACATTCAAAGACCATCCTACTTTTTGGATTAGATTTTGAAATTTGATATTGTGGCTAATGAGAAATCATGTGTAAAATTCTATCTTACATTTTATTTCTAGATTACTGGTCTTTATAAAGTCATATCATGTATTTCTGAGACAAGAATAAAGCTTAGCTTTATGGTAGCTAAACATTCATCTAAATAAAAATAAGTCAGGCATGGTGACTTGAGCCTGTGTTGTCTCAGCTACTTGAGAGGCTGAAGTGGGAAGATTCTTTGAGCCCAGGAACTTGAGGCTGCAGTGAGCTATGATTGTACCACTGCACTCTGGTCTGGGTGACAGAGTAAAATCCTGTCTCTTACAAATAATATTATTTAATGTCAGAAGTTATGTTACTCTTAGAAACAAATTATAGCATAAATCAAGGTCCCCCCACTCCTGGGCCACAAACAACAGGAGGTGAGTGGTAGCTGAGTGAGTGAACCCTCATCTGTATTTACAGTGACTCCCCATCGCTTGCATTAGCCCTGGCTCCATCAACTGTCAGATCAGCAGTGGCATTAGATTCTCATAGGAATGCAAACCCTGCTGCAAATTACACATGCAAGTTATCTAGATTGAGTGCTCCTTAAGAGAATCTAATACCTAATGATCTGTGGTGGAGCTGAGGTGATGAAACTAGCACTGGAGAGTGGTTGCAAGTAAAGATTAACATTAGCAGTGAGTTTTGACAACACAGAGACCATAATGAATCAATTACTTGCTCATATCAAAGCCCTGTCAGTGAGTGGCAAGTGAGTTGATGTACTTCAGTTGCACAGCAGCATCTTATGTCAGGCTTTAAGTCATGACATTTATTTTAGTCTGCATGTGGCCCACCCATTATTTTATTTACCACTTACATTTACACCTCTTTTTTGTGGTGAGTTGTATAGTTATTTCATTATATATTACAATGTAATTATAATATGTATAAAGTGCACAATAAATGTTATGTGCTTGAATCATCCCAAAATCACTGCCCTCCCCTCACTGATCTGTGAAAAATTATCTTTCACAAAACCAGTCCCTGATGTCAATAAGGTTGGCAACCACAGATATAAATGATAACAATACACTTGAAATGCTAATGTAAAATTTATTGTAGGGGTATAATACATATTTTATGAAAGCTTAAACAAGGATGACACTGTTGTATCCTAAATTTTTTAATCTTAATTTTAAAAATAATTTTTTTCACATCACATAATCTTCAAATTCATGACATTATTTTATCAAATGCTACTGAGGGTTTAAAGGTATTTTAAATATCAAGACTGCAGCAAACAATTACTGTTAAGCTTTTGCTAATTTATGGACTTTATGCTACACATTGCAGTTGTTTTACTACATAATTTCTAGAGTATATTTGCAAATAATTGAAGTTTTTACTGCATACTTTTGCCATTTAATTTTTTACAATTATATATATATAATTGTGTAGATAGTCCTTTAGTTTTTCATGTGTTGTAGTTTACAAACTGATAACATATGCTCAACTGAACGAAGAAGCACACTCCTCTCTCTTGATTCTTTGTCTCTCTTAAAGTATAGGATAAAGTTCTCTGAAGTTCTTTTACCTTTCTAGAAAGAAACGTACCAAGGAAAAACACAATAGGCTTCCCTGAGTTTTCCTTAAGTTAACTCACTTCACAGAGATCCCGAAATCTGTCAACACACCTGGCATATTTTTTTTTTACAATAAACAAAGTCTGCTATATGGGACAAACACACTTTTTCCCAAGCTATTGTACATTCTCCAAGCCTATTTCATGCTCCTAAAAATTATTTTCTATCCTCAAATTGCTATATTTCCCATCCTTCCCTTCCCACATTACTAAGGGTATATAAATATTTGTACCCATTGGATTATTGGATAATAATTCTCCTATGTTTCTCTCTTACTATACAAGTTAAAAAAATTTTTGTATTTCATTCCTTCTATAGTCTGCCTTTTTTCTGTTGATTTTTCAGCAAAACATTAGAAGACAAAAGGAAATGATTTCCTTGATCCTTACAAATACATTTACTTATTTTTTAAAAAAAATTCTGTTATAAAAAGAAATAAAGTTTGTGTTCTTTTTATATAAGTTAAATTTGCAATCCATACGAGTGTGCAAATGATTAGGATACCAAGAACAAATGTTTATTAGTACACAACTTCAGTCACTATAATACTCAGATTATATTCATAGTCTACCATCTTCCTGCATTTCTTTGGAGTAATTGGCTCTCCTTACTTCACTTTAGTCATATGGACTGAATATAAACTGCTATTGTTTTATGTGACTTTATTACCATGGGCACCATACATAGTCAGGGAATGGGCACTTACATGAAATTGAGATAACCAGCTTTTCGAGTCTTTTTTTAAACCAAGACTATCAAATAAGAGCTCTTTCCTTTCTAGTCACAAAGACATAAGAATATAGTCTAGAGCTACTGGTGGACATATTCTTCATTTTATAAAGAAAACTAGTCTTACAGAATAAAACACACTAAGGAAGAAAATATGAAGGTTAAAGAAACATCTCTTACATTATCAGAGCCCCTTGTTCTAGACTTTTCTGCCTTTCTTAAGGTTGTTTATTGTTCAATTATTTATTTTAACCTGGGAGCTGAATCACTGTGTTTTTTTTTTCCAGTAACTTTTTTTGGAAATTTAACTTTTTCTTTACTTAAGCTATCCAAGTTTGTTTTCTGTTACTTGCAAACCAAAATGTCTAAATAAACTGCGTAATGTATAAGGTCCTGCCACTGCACATATTTAAAGTCATTCATATGAACATAATTTCTGAGCAGTATGTCTTAAGTCATTTCCTACCAATGACATAGCCCCTTCTGAGGGAATAACTCTTATTTTACATTCAGCCTCCTTCCAAGGAAGAGACACTAAGTTATCATACACTGGAGTCTGTTAACAAGCCTACTGGCAAATCAAATAACTTATGACAAGCACCTGGATCAAAGACAATCAATTCTGTCTGCAGTGGCTTATAACCTTGTCTGACATGGAAATCTCTATCAAATCAAAGGTGATGAACTAGGCAGTAGAACTATTAAATATAAAGAAAGAATGTACCAGTTGCTAGCAATAAGAAAAGCTGAAAGTGACTCAGAAAAGTCAAGTTATAAGTAAGGAGAAGTGGTAGATTAAAAAAAATTATGAAATATACATATATGTGTGTGTATATATATATATATATATATATATATATATATATATAGAGAGAGAGAGAGAGAGAGAGAGAGAGAGAGAGAAGATGCACAAATTAAAACTAAGGCAAATTGTGTGGAGTAACAAGTATCAAAGAAACAGAGACAAGAGGAATGGAATTATCAGAATGGAGAAGGCTTAATGAATCCATGCTGCTGAAGAACAAACACAGTAATCTTAAACTTAGAAGACTGGACATTCTCGGGTCCTAAATCGCATTTCATCTCCAATTGTACAGTTACATAATTATTTTACAATTCTACAATATTTCTTTACTTTATGATTGTATGTGGCATTTATTATTTATCCCTTGAAATGATCTGAGTAAATTTCTATTCTATTTGACTAAAATAAATATTCCAATTCTATCCTTTTATACTATTTCATACCGTTTTGAATTACTTACAAATAGATGAGGGGTACCAAAAATACACTGAATTTATTTTTATAAATATTTTTAAATTTTTTAAATAAATTTTTAAATTTTTTTATAAAATTATGTATTTATTCTTACTTGTTTGCACTTCAGTCATATTCAAAGCACTCTATTCAATGCAATATACCAAATGATATACATTTTCCACTGCTCAAAACAGTTTTTAAGCTCATCAATTTTAATGTCTTTTTTTTAACCTCTTCCCATTGGCAAAACGTTTCTTTTTCTTTTTCTTTTTTTTTTTTTTTAGTGGCTTTTTTTTTTTTTTAATTTTGAAGGCATAGGATACAATTCAGGGTTACGTATACAAATGTTCACTATGCAAATACCCTTGTTGATGAAGTGTGTCCCTCTCTCCCCTGGCAGTTTCCCTCAACTGCCAATCCCACCCCTCCTTCCCATGGCAGTTTTCCACTACTGCCAATCCCTTTCTTATAGTACTATGACAATTGTTCAAGGTCTGCTTATAAGTGAGAACATATGGTACTATGTTCTTTATTTCCATGATAGATCACTGAGTATGATAGACTGTATCCATCCAAGTTGCTGCAAAGTCCATATGTTTGTCCTTCCTTAAGGTTGCATAATTTTCCATTGTGTATATGTACCACATTTTTTTAACAAGTCCAGCTTTGATGAGCAGAATGGATTGTTACATGTTTTTACTATTGTGAATAGAGCTTCAACAACCATGCATGTGCAGGTATCTTTTTTCATAGAATGATTTGAGTTCCTCCGGGTATATTTCCAATAGAGGGATTGCTAGGTCATATAGAAGATCAATTTCTAATTTTTCAGAAATTGCCACACTGTCTTTCAAAGGGGTTGCACTAGTTTCCATTCCCACCAGCAGTGTACATGCATTCCTTTCCCCCCCACATCCTCACCAGCATCTGTTGTTTGTTTTAGTAATGATGGCCATTCTTAATTGGGTTAGGTGGTATCTCAAAGGGGTTTTGATCTGCATTACTCTAATGATTAGTGAGGTTGAGCACTTTTTTATGTGTCTCTTGGCTGCCCTTATATCTTCTTTAGAGAAGTGTTTATTCATGTCTTTTGTCCACTTTTTAATGGGGGTATTTTTTTTTCTTTTTTCAGCACATTTGAGTTTCTTGTAGATCCTAGATGTTAGGTCTTTTTCAGAAATGGTTGGCAAAAATTCTTTTCCCATTCTGTGGGTTGTCTCCCCGCTCTCTTGATGTTTTATTTTGCTTTACAGAAGCTCTTCTGTTTGATGAGGTCCCACTTGTCTGTCTTATTTCTTATGGTATGGGTTCTTAAGGTTTTGATCAGGAATTGGTTGCCAGTTCCAATTGCCATAAGGGTGTCTCCTGCATTTTCTAAGATTTTTTACAGTTTGAGGCTTTACATTTAGGTCTTTGATCCATTTAGATTTGATTTTTGTGTATGGTGATAGGTAGGGGTCCTGTTTAAATCATCAGCATGTGGTCAGCCAGTTTTCCCAGCACCATTTACTGAATAGGTTCTCCTCTCTCAGGTGGTTTTTGTGGGAGGCTTTGTCAAAAAATGAATTGGTTGAGAAATTGAGTCTTTGCTTCCAGAATTTCCATCCTGTTTCTTAAGTTTATATGCCTTTTCTTGTACCAACACCAGGCTGTTTTATTTACTGTAGCCTAATTGTAAAGTTTGAAGTCTGGAAGTGTGATACCTCTTGCTTTGCTTCTTTTGCTAAGGATTTTTTTGGCTATTCATCGTCATTTATGTTTCCATATGAATTTATGTATTTTCATTCCCAAGTATGAGAAGAATGATGTTGTCAACTTAATGGGTATTGAATTGAATTTGTAGATTGCCTTTGGCAGGATGTACATCATAACGGTGTTGATGTTTACTATGAGTATGGAATATTTTTCCATTTGTTTGTGTCTTCTTGGATTTCTTTGAGCAGTATTTTGCAGTTCTCATTGTAAAGATCTTTCACTTCTTTAGTTAGGAAGATGTGGAGACATTTCATTTTTTTGTGGCTATTGTAAATGGGATTGTCTTTTTTATTTGGCTCTCTGCCTGCTTGCTCTTGGTGTATAAGAATGCAACTGTCTTTCGCACATTTATTTTGTACCATGATACATTGTCAATGTTCTTTTTCATTGCAAGCAGGTTTTTGACAGATTCTCTTGGGTTTTCAAACTACAGGATTGTATCATCAGCAAAGAGAGATTACTTGACTTCCTCTTTTTCTATTTGAACACCCCTGATTTCCTTCTCTTGTCTAATTGTCCTAGCTAGGACTTCCAAAACAATGTTGAACAAGAGGGGTGGGAGTGGGAAGCCTTGTCTTGTTCCAGTTTTCAGGGAAAATGTTTCCAGTTTCCGTCCATTTAGCCATATATTAATGGTGGGTTAATTGTAGATGACACATTATTTTGAGGTATGTCCCTTCTATACCCAGGTATTTGAGGGTTTTTATCAAGAAGGGATGCTGGATTTTATCAAAAGGTTTTTCTGTATCTAATGATATAATCACCTGGTTCTTGTTTTCACATCTGTTGATGTATTTCATTACATTTATGGTCTTGTGGATGGTGAACCAACTCTAAATCCTAGGGATGAAGCCTGCTTCATCATGGTAGATGATTTTTGAGATGTGATTTTGGATATGATTTGCTAGAATCTTGTTGAGATTTTTTGCATCCATGTTCATAAGGGGTGTTGGTCTGTAGTTCTCTTTATTTGCTGAATTTTTTCCCAGTTTGTGTATCAGTGCGATAATAGCTTTGTAAAATGATTTAGGGAGAATACCATCTTTCTCAGTTGCCTGGAATACTTTCAATAGGATTGAAATCAGCTCCTCCTTGTATGTTTGGTAGAACTCTGCTGGAATGCCATCTGCTTCACGGCTTTTTCTTCTTTTTGTAGATATTTTTTGTATTACAGAGTCCATTTTCTGGGTTGTTATTGGTCTATTGAGTGTCTCAATGTCTTCTTGTTTCAACCTGGAGAGGTTGTGTGATGTCAGCAATTCATCCATTTCATTTAGATTATTAAATGTGTTTCCATATAGGTGTATATAATATTTTCCGATAATCTTTTATATTTCTTTGGGGTCAGTTGTGATTTGATCTTTTGTATCTGATTGTGTTTATTTGGACTTTTTCTCTCTTTTTCTTTGTCATTCTGATTAGAGTTCCATCGATCTTATTAATTATTTCAAAGAATCAGTTTGGGTTTTGTTTTTTGTTTTTTTTTTTTTGCTGTTTTCTATGATATTTTTGTCTTCTATGTCCCCTATATGGGCTCTTATGTTGGTGATATGGATTCCTCTGCTAAAGTTAGGGTTTTGGTGGTCTTATCTTGTGATATTGCCATTTTCTTGATGTGTGCTTGTAGAGATATAAATTCTTCTCTTAGAAATGATTTAATGGCATCCCTGAGGTTTTGGTACGATGTTTCTTCATTTTCATTTGTTTCCAGGAATATTTTAATTTCTGCTTTATTTTTATTAGTTGTTCAGCATTATGCTATTTAGTGTCCATGTATTTATAGGCTTTGGGAAAATTTTGTTGTTGTGGACATTTGTTTTTATTCCACTGTGATCTGAGAAGGTGCATGGCAATATTTCAACCTCATGGAAATTGTTTATGCTTTATTTATGGCCAAGAACATGATCGATCTTGGAGTATGTTCCATGTGGTCATGAGTAGAATGTATATTCTGTGGTTGTTGTATAGAGTAAACTGGAGATATCTATTAAATCCATTTGGTCAAGTGTTGAGTTTAGTTTCTGGATCTCCTTGATTTTTTGCCTCGATGATCTATCAAGGGCTGCTAGTGGAGTATTCAAGTTCCCTGCTATAATAGTGTTAGAGTCTATATCATTTTTTATTACATTTAGTAATTGCTTCATAAATGTTGGTGCTCCTGTGTTGAGTACATATGTTTAGGATGGATATTTCTTATTGATGGATTGAACATTTTAACACTATGTAGTGTCTTTTTGTACCTTTTTAAATTTTTGAAAGGTTGTTTTGTCTGATATTAAGGTGGCAACTCCTGCCTTCTTTTGTGATTCATTTGCCTGAAAACTTGTTTTCCATTCTTCAACTTTGAGTCTGTGTTCATCCCTTGCAGTGATATAAGTCTCTTGGATGTAGCAAATAATTGGGTCATGGTTTCTTATCCAGTTTGCCATTCTGTGTATTTTCAGTAGTGCATTTAGTCCATTCATATTGAAGCTGATTGTTGAAATATTTATCCTTGTCATGAGGTTCTTATAAAATTTTGTTGCTGTTGTTTTCTTGTTTTCTTTTGACTTTGAGGTTGATGTTTGTGTGTTTACAAGTTTTTTGTTGCTCTGTATTCTCTGTTGAATCTGTGTTCTGCTGTTCTCTTGGGAATTGTGTGGTCTTTTTTATTCTTTCTTCTGTGCTTAATACCTTTTTAAGTGTCTCTTGTAGAGCTGGTCTGGAGGCTGCATAATCTCTTTGGGATTGGATGTCTGGGAAGGATTTTAATTCTCCATCCCTGGTGAAGCTGAGCTTGGCTGAGTAGGAAATTCTTGGTTGAAATTACCTCTGAGTACTTTGAATATTGAACACCAGTCCCTTCGTGTGTATAGTGTTTCTGCTGGTAGATCTGTTGCTATTTTGATTAGTTTTACCTGGTGGACAGTCTTATCTTTCTCTCTTGCTGCCTTTAGGATTTATCATTTTGTGCTTACTTTGTGTAGGTGAATTACTATGTGTCTAGGGGTTGGTCTTCTCATCTGATGTCATGTGGGAGTTCTCTGTATCTCTTGTGTTTGGCTGATAACTTTTCTGGTAAGATGGGAAGGTTTTCTTGGATTACTTCCTGGAATACTTGCTCCAAGGTATTCTCCATCTCCCTTTCTTCTTCTGGGATACAAATCAGGCATAGATTCAGCCTCTTTATGTAATTGCACATCTCTGGCAGGTTTTTTCCTTTCTTTCTGAGTTTTCTTTCTATGTTTTTTACAGATCAGGTTATTTCCATATTCTGATCTTCAAGTTCTGAGATTCTTTCTTTGGCTAGATTAATTATGTTTTCCACAGTTGGCATCTTGCTATTTATTTCCCAGACAAAAATTTTTATTGTCAAATTTCTGTTATGAGTTCTTTTAGTTTGCGTCTTGTCTTTCTTCAGTCTTATTCACTCTTTTTCTTCCATTCTCTAATCCCTGTTGAATTCTGGGGCCAACAATTGGTGACTTCTATTGTTTGGGCTCCGAGGTCTGATTTTTCAGGAGTTTTCTCTTTGTTACACTTGAAATTACCTGTGCTCCTCCTTTGGCTTTTCCCTCATTCATAACGGATATATTGCTTTTCTCTTTAGTTCTGTTATTCATTGTCAGTGAAAGAGGCTTTCCTTTCTGATGTTTGTTCAAACTTCTATTCTTCTCTGATCTGGACTCTGGAATTGTTCTATTTTGAAACAGGACTGTGGATAGGAAGTTTTACTGTCCGTTGTTTTTGAAAGTTGAATAATATAGGGGATGGGGAGCTAGGATTCAGAAACTACTTGCAAATTACAATGTTCATTGATTATGGCACATGTTCCCTGAGACCCACTCCCTACCACAACATTATATGACAATGCAATGTGTATGTGTGTATACCCCTGTTTCCAAGATACAGTGACAGCAATGGAGAGCACAGAAAAACAGAATTAAATAAGATGGACAAGAATTTTGTTAAAAGAAAGAAAAACCACAGAATAATTAAAGCAGAAACCAAAGCAAAAAAAAAAAAAAAATGAATACACACACACACAGAGAAATACACACACTCCAAAACAAACTGGAATAACAACAAAGTGAAACAAAACAAACAACAACAATAAAAAAACCAGGGAAACTACACACACACACACACACACACACCTAGCACAAAATTAATGGAGAAGAAAAAGAGAAAGACTAAAGAAAAACAACAACAACAAAAAACCCAAAGGAATTCAGATTGAGCCCTCACACATATATTGACACACACCTTAAACTAAAAAAGTGTTGGGAGCCAGCCATGGAGGCCCATTGAGTGTTAGGGATCAGGAAGAGTTGTTGACCCTGAAACCACTAGGATGATTTCGGGAGCTATTTCACCCTATTTCCTCCCCCTTTCTACTCAGCACTAACCAGATTAAGCTCCTGTGAGCTCAAAACATAAAAAACTCTGAGACTGGGATGAACACAGCTAACTTTAGAAGTTCATTGCTCCCATTCTTCCACAAACTGCAGTTTTGGTTTTCACACAACATATAACTCAAACTCGTGTCACATCTAAGAGCCTTAGTATTGGTCACAGGCTTCTGGGTCATGATCTTAGGATTTACTGAAGGTATAAATTGTAGAATATAGTTTTAGAAGACAGCCATTTTGTTGAAAGAATGCGGCTGGGTTACTTGCAGGTAGCCCACTGTGAACATTGGACTGGGCCACATTCCAAATATTCTGGGATGGGCCACTTTTGTTTGTAAAGTAAATACTTAAGCTTCTATAGAATTATTTAACTTGGCATAAATCAATCAGCTTAGGATGAAAAAGGTTTATAGAATATGTCAGTCACGGATTAGGTTATCCTTTGTTATGGAATTTTAAGATTATCAGATGAAAAGGGTTTAAGTCAATCATTGATTAAGTTTTCATGGATTAAGGTTTCTGGTGGGTGGGGGACACCCCTCCCACATCTGACTTTGTGTATAAAGGACCCGTTGTAATTCCCAATAACACACACATCGCTTCTGCACTAGACCAGAGTCCAGTCTCTTTCTTTCTCTCTCTCTTTCTCTCTTCTTCCCCCCAATCGTCGACGCCATTTCCACCTTTGGGGTACCCCAAACATGGCTGGAGCTGGACTCTGGCAAGTGGCACCCAATGTGGGGCCTCAAGGTAAGCTTTCTTTTTCTATTTCGGGATGGATAGGACCTCACCCACGGTGCCGCAGACCCCTCTATAGAGACAGGCAGAGCAAGAAAGAGTGAGCAGTTTAAGAGCTGTGATAGAATCATGGGCCAGAGTGAATCTAAAGAAAGGAACATGTCTACTAGTATTTTGAACACATTGTCCGATAGAGGAACCAATTGGCTTGCCTTTTGTATTTTGTATGCCTTAGCTTTATGGAATATTATCCGAGATGCTTTAAATCCACAGCACCGTTTCTCTAAAATTCTGGTCAAAAATAAAGACACTCCCCTGCTGGCCATAGCCTCGGCACCTCCTTTAGATGATTAATTTTTCCCTGAGGAGGAAATGGAGTTGGAGGAGGAAGTGATTGGGTATCATAAGCGAAAAAATGTTGCCAGGGTACCTCCTCCCATACCCTTTACTAGAAATAAGGTGAAAACACCGAAATTCACTCCTAGGTATGTGTCTCCGGCTAATGTAGGTATGCAGGGAGCCAGAAAAAAGGCTGAGAAAGGGAGCTTTTACCTTGTCTTCTTGCTTTCCAGTAATTTATATGGAAGAAGGCACAGTAAACGAGGCACCACACTGGGAGCCGCTACCATATAAATTGATTAAGGATCTTAAAGAGGCTTATACTCAGTATGGTCCTACGGCACCTTATACTATTACTATTATGGAACAATTTGCCACTCGGTGGATAACACCACAAGATTGGCAACAACTTGCTAAAAGCTGTTTGTCAGGAGGAGCCTATTTACTATAGAAAACTGAATTTGAAGATCAGGGTAGGATTCAGAGGGCTGTTAACCAGCAGAGGGATCCAAATTAGTTTCATATTTCTAGCAATATGTTGTTAGAAAAAGGAATATAAGAGTCAGTTGACAGCCAACTAATCTTACCCAAGGAAATTACTAACTCCAGACCTCTAAACAATTTATATATTCAGGGAGTTAAAATTAAAGGTCTGCTAGATACAGGGGCTGATGTTTCTTGTATTGCTGGGAAAGACTGGCCGTCTTCCTGGTCAACACAAGTAGCCCCATCAGGACTCATTGGTATTGGTCGAGCACCCTCTGTAGCCAAAAGTTCTTAAATCTTAAATTGGACAGATAACAAAACTTCAGGAGCCTTTTGTCCCTACATCATTCCTTCCATCCCCATTACACTTTGGGGATGTGATATTCTTGCTCAAATGGGCATGCTTCTGTGTAGTCCAGATGACAAGGTGTCAGTGCAAATGCTACAAATAGGATGTGATCCCTTAAGGGGACTTGGAAGGAACAGACAGGTCATAAAAGGACCTGTTCAGGTTGTAGAAAGGAAAGACTGGTCTTGTATTGGCTAACCCAAAGACTGAGATGGGTGGCATGAATCCTGTTGAATCAAAGGAATAGACTGGAGAAAAATGTAAACAAAATAAGGGTTTTCACTTCCTTT
>NW_007252787.1:54253-55557 GCF_000164805.1 Carlito syrichta | reverse complement strand
TTAAAGTCTTTTACAACTGGGAGGAGAAAAGAATGCAGGACCAAAAACATAAGACAAACTTACTGCGTGCAGTCCGAGACACTGAGGTGGGAGAAGAGCTCACCATCTGCTACCTGGATATGCTGATGACCAGTGAGGAGCGCCGGAAGCAGCTGAGGGACCAATACTGCTTTAAGTGTGGCTATATCCGATGCCAAACCCAGAACAAGGTGATCTGCAACTCTTTCACTATCTGTACTGCAGAGATGCAGGAAGTGGGTGTTGCCCTGTATCCTAGTATGACTTTGCTCAATCACAGTGTGACCCTAACTGTTCCACTGTGTTTAATGGACTCCACCTCTCAGCGTACCTGCTTGCCCCTTAATGATATGGAAAAGGACTGGTCACTCATCCAGCGAGATACTCGCTTCCTGAAATGGAGAGACTGTGCCTATACTCTAAGGTGGACTATACTGTACCTGGTAAAAGACTATATATTAGTGACTGGGGTTTTAATGGCTCTACGCAATGTTTATAAGGTGTCTTGTACTGGGTGTATTTTTAACTAATTGTTTAATGCCTTTTACGAAGTTTTGTTATTCTTGAGCAGCCATCTTATTTGATGATTCTTGTATAATTGTCATCGCGTTGGTATGATGCATATGGTTTACCGATATTGTATGAGGCTAATGCTCTTTTAGAAAGACAGAAAAGATTTTAGGAGTTACAGCTTTAATAGCTACTTTTGGGCTGTAGCATTATCTAGGGAAGTTCATACAACTACGTTTGCTGATTGACTGTATAAAAATGTTTCTATCGCCATAGCTATTCAGGAAATCATAGACCAGAAGTTGGAAAGTAAGGTTAATGTTTTGGAGGAAGGAGTTTTAGCAGTATGGCAGGAACTTGTGACCATAAAAAAGAAATTGGCTCTCTAATTTCACTCTGAGTTTAAATCTGTCCATATTTGGGACAAAGTAACTTGGGATTTGGAACCATTCAGACCTGAGTGTAGACCTTACTAAATTACATCAAGAAATTCAGGCATCATTTGCTAATCAAAAAACATTAATGTCTATCTCATCAATGTGGGCATTTGTGGAGCAGTGATGCTTTTGTTGCTGTGTTTACTCCCAATCCTCTTCAAAGTGCTAAAGAAAAGTCAGTTCAATATGGAGTTTCATGGTTTTGTGAAAAAAATTAATAAAAAAGGGGGAGATGTTGGGAGACGGCCATGGAGGCCCACTGAGCGTTAGGTATCAGGAAGGGCCGTTGACCCCAAGACCACTAGGATGCGTTCGGGAGCTATTTGACCCCATTTCCTC
>NW_007252787.1:22008-54158 GCF_000164805.1 Carlito syrichta | reverse complement strand
GGTGGGGGACACCCCTCCCACGTCTGACTTTGTGTATAAAAGACCCGTTGTAATTCCCAATAACACACACATCGCTTCTGCACTAGACTGGAGTCTAGTCTCTTTCTTTCTCTCTCTGTCTTTCTCTCTTCTTCCCCCCAATTGATGATGCCATATCCACCTTCAAGGTACCCTGAACCTGGCTGGAGCTGAACTCTAGCAAAAAAGTAAATAAAAAAATTAGCTGGGCATGGTAGTACACGCCTGTAGTTCCAGCTACTTGGAAGGCTCAGGCAGAAGGATCACCGGAGCCCAGCAGGTCGAGGCTGCGGTGGCCGGGAGTGGCCACTGCACTCCAGTCTGGGTGACAGAGTGAGACTCCAACTCAAAAAAAGTAAATAAAATAAAACGAAAGTGCTGGAGCTGGTAGTCTTTCCCCACTTCTTCACAGGAAAACTTTTGTCCCTTTAAAAAAAATGGCACTCATCTTCTGCCACCTGGGAAACACCACAGATCAAGCAGAGAAGCTGCAGCACCTTCTGTTGCACCAGGAGGGCCCTGGCCACTTCTTCAGTAGCCCCCACTTAGTCAGTCTCTCTCAGCATTCTCATCCCTGGAAGGGTTTTGCGGATTAAATTTTTTAAAAATAGCACTTGGCTTCTGCATCACAGGAATTGGTAGGTTCCAAGCAAACAGCTGGGGCACCTTGGCTGCTAGCTCCCTAGCCCTCACTCACTTGGCCACTCACCCACCCACTCACTCACCTGCACGTACACAAAATTTTCCATGCATTCACTTACTTACACCAGGATTCGCATTGTCTGACTGGCTCAGCCACCATCTTCCTTGACTCCCCAAAATGTTTCTTTTCTAAGATTTTCTTTATCTAGGGGAAAAAAGTTGCTCGGGGTGAGATTGGGTAGATAGGAAAGCTGGGACATGGGAGTTATGCCATTTTTACTCAAAAACTGCTAAACATTCAGTGTGGTGTGGGCAGGTGTGCTTGTAAATCACTCATTAAATAGGCAAATGCATTGAAGGAATCTCCCCCTCTTAAAAAATCACTGAAGCCAAATACAGCCTCTCACTACAATGCTAGCAGGTACACTGATGCTGTTTTGTTGCTAGAACATTTAACTAGTGTGAGAAGCCTGTACTACAAGGGGGCTACCCTCCCCAAAGTAATTCCAGTTCATTTTGGGTCCTCCTTCATATATAGTTTGAAAAGACTTCTTAAGCAAATAATGAAAAATCAGATATTCATAAGCAACAGGCTCATGCATCAAACAGTAGAAGCATTTTTTCTATTATAGAGTAAAATTGTTATAATAAAAGTTGAATTTCTTTCTTCTAAATTATTATTTTTTCTTCTAAATTTTATAAATATTTTCTATTTTTTCTACTTTGTTTCTATTTATTTTTTAAATGTGTTTATTATAGAGTTGTAGAGTACACAGGAGAATTAACTGCATAAGTAAGGTGCACACACGTGAAGTTTGGGCTTCTAACTGGCCTTCACTCCCCCTGGTAGTAGACAAGGTACTCTTTGTATTGTTATGTGTCCCTCATCCTTCTCCTTCCCTCACTCCTCTAGTAGTGTCCAGCAACTGCCAATCCCACCCTTGTGCGAATGTGACTAGTGTTCAGGGCCCACTTATGAGTAGGAATACATGATATTCAGGTATTTGTTTCTGTGATAGTTTACTTGATATGACGGTCTGCAATTCCATCCAAGTTGTCCAAAGTCCATGATTTTGTTCTTCATTGTTTCATAATACTCCATCATGTATATGTACCACATTTTTTAAAAAATCCAGTCCACTTTTGATGGGCAGTCGTGTTGGTTCCATGTTTTTGCTATTGTGAATAGTGTGGCAATAAACATGTGTGTGCATGTGTCTTTTTGGTAGAGCAGTTTATGTTTCTCTTGGTATATTTCCAGGAGAGGGATTGCTGGATCATATGGAAGATCAAATTTAAGTTCTTTTAGGAATTGTCACACTGTTTTTCATAGAGGTTTAACTAGCTTGCATTCCCACCAGCAGTGTACTAGTGTTCCCTTTTCTCCGCACCTGCACCAGCACCCATTGTTATTGAATTATTAATGATAGCCATTCTTACCTGACTAGGATGACAGCTCATTGTAATTTTGACTTGCATTTCTCTGAAGATTAGTGAGGCTGAGCATTTTTAATGTTTCTGTTGCCTGCCTGTTATCATTTTTGAGAAGTGTCTGTTCACCATCTCTGCTCACTTTTTTTTTTTTTTGAGTTGGAGTCTCACTCTGTTGCCCAGACTGGAGGGCAGTGGCACCACTCCCAGCCACTGCAACCTCGACCTACTGGGCTCCAGCAGTCCTTCCACCTCAGCCTTCTAAGTAGCTGGAACTACAGGCATACACTACTACACCCGGCTAATTTTTTTGATTTATTGTAGAGATGAGGTCTCATCAAGTTGGCCACGCAGGTCCACTCACCTCGGCCTCCCAAAATGCTAGGATTACAGGCTGAGTCACCGAGCCTGGCCTCTTTGCCCACTTTTTAATGGTGTTGTTTGTTTCTCCTTTTCACTTTGTTAGAATTCCTTGTAGATCTTAGATATTAGGTCAGATGCATAATTTGCAACTATTTTCTTCCATTCTGTGGGCTGTATCTTTAATCCCTTTATGGGTTCTTTTGCTATGCCAAAGCTTTTCACTTGGTGAGGTCCCACTTGTCTATTCTTAGCTTTTATGGCCTTTGCTTTTGGGGACTTAATCAAGAATTCATTGCCTACTCCAATGTGCATCAGGGTGCTTCCTATGTTTTCTTCTGGGATTCTTAAGGTTTGAGATGTTATGTTTGGGTCTTTGATCTCTTTTAAGTTGATTATTGTTTATGATGATAGGTAGGGGTTCTGTTTTATTTGGGGGGTGTGGTTAGCCAGTTTTCCCAGTGTCATTTACTAAATATGGTCTCCTTTCCCCAGTAATTTTTATTGCTGGCTTTGTTGAAGATGAGTTAGTTGAGAGATTATGTTTTTACTTCTGGTATCTCAGTCCTGTTCCACTGGTATATGTGCATATTCCTGTACCAATACCATGCTTTTATGAATTCATTGCCTATTCCTACTCTTCTTGGTAACTGTAGCCTTGTAATCAAGTTTAAACTTTGGGAGTGTGAAACCTTCTGCTTTGTTTCTTTTGTCAATTGTATTGGCTATTTGTGTGTTTTTTAATTTTCATATAAATTTCTTTATTGTCATTTCCAGGTCTGAAAAAAATATGTTTGTAATTTGATGGGTATTGCATTGACTATCTAGACTGCCTTAAGTGGGATGGACATCATGACCATATTGGTTCTTCTAATTCATTAGCATGGGATATTTTTCCATTTTTGTGTGTCATCCTTGATTTCTTTAAGCAGTGCTTTGTAATTCTCAATGTAAAATTATTTCACTTCTCTGGATAGGTGGATGCCAAGATGTTTGTGTGTGTGTGCGTGTGTGTGTGTGTGTGTGTGTGTGACTGTTGTGAATGGGATTGTATTTTTTATTTGGTTTTCCACCTGCTTGTTGCCAGTATATAAAAATGCACCTGTCTTTTGCATGTCGATTTCTGTAACCTAAGATTTTACTAAAGTTGTTTATCAGTGTAAGGAGGCTTTTGAAGACTCTCTAGGGTTTCCTAGGTATGCAATCATATCTACCCTAGATCTTTAAAATAAAAATATAAATTAAATTGAGAAAAAAATTCTTATTATCTGCAAAGAGGGATAGCTTAACTCTCTCTTTTCCTATTTGGATACACTTGATTTTCTTTTCTTCTCTGATTGTTTTGGCTAAGACTTCCAATACTATGTTAAATCAGAGTGATGTGTGGGCATCCTTGTCTTGTTACAGTTCTTAAGGGAAATGCTTCCAACTTCTACCCATTGAGCAAAATATTGGTTGTGGGTTTCTCATAGATGACTCTTATTGTTATGAAGAATGTTCCTTCAATGCCTCGGTGCTCAGTTTTTTACCAAGAAGGGATGTTGGATTTTGTCAAATGATTTTTCTGCCTCTAGTGAGATAATCATGTTGTTCTTGGTTTTACATCTGTTAATCTGCTGAATTAAGCTTATGGTCCTGCAAATGTTGAACCAGCCCTGGTCATGGTGGATGATCTTTGAGATGTGTTGTTGTATCCAATTTGGTAGAATCTTATAGAGAATGTTTGCTTCTATGTTCGTCAAGGGCATTGGTCAGTAATTCTCTTTCCTTGTTGACTCTTAGTCAGGTTTGAGTATCAGTATGATGCTGGCTTCATAAAATGAGTTGGGGAAAATTCCATCTTTCTTAATTGCCTGGAGTATTTTCAACAAGATTTGTACCAGTCCCTCCTTGTATGTGGAATTTAGCTGGTGAGAGATATGGTCCAGGGCTTTTCTTGGAGGGCATGTCTCTTATGACTGAGTAGATTTTCTGGATTGTTATTGGTCTGGTGAGAGTTTCAATTTCTTCTTGTTTCAAACTTTGGAGATTGTGTGATGTTAGAAAGTCCCCCATATTCTTTAGATTGTCTAGCATATTTTCATACTGGTGTTCATAGTAATCTCTGATGATTTTTTGAATATCTTCAGGGTCAGTTGTGACTTCATCTTTTTCACTTCAAATTGTGTTTATTTGAATTTTCTCTCTCTCTTTCTTTCTTTCTTTCTTTTTTTCCCCTCAATCTGGCCAGGGATCCATCCAAATCTTATTTATCCTTTAAAAGAACCATCTTTTTGTCTTGTCAATCCTTTCTATCATTTTTTTCTGCTATAACCTGTAATTGTGACTTTATCTTAGTGATCTGGATTTTTCTACTGAAATTAGAATTTAGATGATCTTTCATTTCCATTTCCCTTAGGTGTAACACTGGGCTGTTTACTTATGACCTTTTTTCTTTTCTTGATGTGTGTGTGCAATGCTATATTTTTTTCTGTTAACACTGCTTTCATAGCATCCCAGAGATTCTGATATGATATATTTTTTATTTTGTTTGCTTCCAGGAATCCTTTTATTTCTGTCTTGATTTCTATGTTGACCCAGAAGTCGTTCAACAGCATGCTTTTAATGTCTGTGCCCTTGTGAGATTTGGGGAATTTTTTTTTTTTTTTTGGTGGCAATATTTATTTTTATTCCACAGTGATCTGAGAAGAGGCATGGTATTTTTTGACCTTTTGAAATTTGTTCATACTTGATTTATATATGAGAATGTGATCAGTCTTAGAGTGTATTTAATGTACTGATAAGTGAAATATATACTCTGTAAATGTTAAGTGGAGAGTTCTGTAGATGTATATTAAATCCATTTGAACAAGCATCAAGTTTAGGTTCTGAATCTCTTTGTTGTTTCTTTTTTGCCTTGATGATCTGTTCAGGGCTGTTAGTGGGATATTTAGGTCACCACTTATGATTGTGATAGTGTCAATGTTCTCTCTTAGCTTACATAGTAGTCGTTTAATAGAAGCTGGTACTAAGCCGGGCTCGGTGGCTCAGCCTGTAATCCCACGTCTTTGGGAGGCTGAGGTGAGTGGATTGCCTGAGCCTGCGGGTTCGAGACCCACCTGGGCAGCGAGACCTCATCTCTACAATAAATAAAAAAAAAATCAGCCGGGCGTGGTAGCACATGCCTGTAATTCCGGCTACTTGGAAGGCTGAGGCGGAAGGATCGCCGGAGCCCAGCAGGTCGAGGCTGCGGTGGCCAGGAGCGGCCACTGCACTCCAGTATGGGTGACAGAGTGAGACTCCAACTCAAAAAAAAAAAAAAAATAGAAGCTGGTGCTCCTGTGATGGATGCATATATGTTAAAGATGGATATTTCTTGAGGATAGAACCTTTTATCATTATGCAGTGTCCTTCTAAACTTTTGATGTTTTGAAGTCTGCTTTTTTCTGACATTAGAATAGCTATCTCTGCTCTCTTCTGTTTTCCATTTGCCTGAAAGATCATTTTCCAGTCTTTAACTTTGCACCTGTGGATGTCCTTTGCAGTAAGATGAGATTCCTGGAGGCAGCACATGTTTGGATCATAATCTTTATCCAGTTTGCCACTCTATGTCTCTTCAGTGATGCATTTAGTCCATTTACATTCAAATTAATTTTTGAAATGTGAGACTTTATCCCTGTCATGGGGCTCTTAGGGGTTGATTTGTTTCTTTTTAAATTTTGCATGTGTGTATTTTTATTTTGGTGAATTCTCTATCTGCTCTATTAACTCTGTGCTTAACTGTACTTTTGTGATGGTCATAGTCCTTTATATCTTATTTTATTTATTTATTTATTATTTTATTTATTTATTTATTTATTTATTTGGTGTTCAACACCTTTTAAAGCATCTCCTGAAAGGCTGGTCTGGATGCAGCATGTTCTATTACAGACTGGATACCTGAGAAGGCTTTTAATTTTTCATCACTAATGAAGCTTAGCTTGGAAATTATTGACTGGAATTGCTTATTTTTAAGAATTTTAAAAATGGGACTCAAATCCCATCTGTTTATACAGATGAGTCTGGAGCAATCTGAAGGTCATCCCCAGTAGGTAGTCTGACCTTTCTCTCTTACTGCCTTTAAGATTTTTTCTTTCATGCTTACTTTGTGGATACTGCTTACTATGTGTCTTGGGGATGAACTTCTCAGGTGATGACTTTCATGGAATCTTTGAGTGCATTTCACTTAAATGGATGATTCTGTAGAGAGATACGGAAAATTTTCTTGCATGATCTCATGGAATGCTTGTTCCATGTTGTCTTCAGTTTTCTTTTCTGCTTCAGGGATACCAATCAAGCATTGGTTTGACTTCTAGACATAGTTTTGCATCTCTTGGAGGCTTTGCTCATTCTTTTTGAGTCATTTTATGTTTTTGAAGACTAGGTCTTCATACTCTGAGATTATTTCCTCTTCCTGATTGGTCCTGTTCACTATGCCTGTTACAATATTTCTAATTTTCTGGATGAAATTCTTCATTTTAATTATTTCAGAATGTTTTTTTGTGAAATTGGCAACCTCTGCTTTTACTTCCTGTTTGACTTAGATGAATTTTGCTTTAGTTTTCTGTGGTTCACTTTATTCATTTTAGCCATTCAATATCTTATTTCTGTGACTGTCATCTGTGGCAGGTCATTCTGGGGTACTTACAGTGTTCATGCTCTGATAGTTGCTCCTTCAGGTGCTGTCTCTTTAAGATTGAGAATTGTCTGTGCTTTCTCATTGATTCTTCCACATTTGTAACAAGCTTACCTTCCCTCTCTGTCTGTTCTCTTTGATTTTTTTTTTGCTCTAAAACTAGTCAATGACCCTCTATTCTAGGGTCCTTTCAGTCATTTAATATAGGTCACTCCATGAGAGAGAGAGGGTAACACTGGCTTCTGCTCTATACAGCACACTGTAAAAGACCTTTCTGCCACAGATTTTCTCTTGTACTACTAATCCAGTAGGGTTGGCTTTTAGACACTGTAGCAGGGACTCTTCAGAGAAGAGGTTAGAGGATGTACCCCCATCTGTTGTCTGTGATTTGAAGCCCAGAAGCCTCGTTACTGGGAAAGCCTTTGGTAGTTTTTTGTGTTGCTCCTTCCCTGTTCAGGTTCATGCTTGTTCATTGAAAGATAGTGAGTTCCACCAACTCATCTTTGACAAAGTCTCCACCAACAACCACTGGGAAGAGGAGAACCCTATTCAGTAAATGGTGTTGGGAAAACTTGCTGACCACATGCAGAAGAATGAAACAGGACCCCTATTACCATTCACAAAAATCAATTCTAAATGGATCAAAGACTTAGATATAAAACCTCAAACTATAAGAATCTTAAAAAATGCAGGAGACACCCTTACCCACACTGGAATAGGCAGCCAATTCCTGATCAAAACCCCAAATGCCCATGCCATAAGAGATAAGATAGATAAGTGGAACCTCATCAAACTGAAAAGCCTCTGCAAAGCAAGAGAAACCATCAAGAGGGTGGGAACACCTTACAGAAAGGGGAAAAAAATTGTCAACTGTATATCTGACAAAGGCCTACCATCCAGGATCTACAAGGAACTCAAGCATGATGATAGGAAAGAAAATCAAATAGCCCTATTTAGAAGTGGACAAAAAATATGAACAAACACTTATCAAAAGAAGACATACAAGCAGCCAACAGATACATGAAAAAATTCTCAACCTCACTAATCATTAGAGAAATGCAAATCAAAACCACATTGAGATACCACCTAACTCCAGTAAGAATGGCCATAATTAATAAAAATAAAATAAAAAGCAGATGCAGAGAAAAGGAAACACTTCTACACTGTTGGTGGGAGTGCAAACTAGTTCAACCTTTATGGGAAGCAGTGTGGTGATTCCTAAAACAACTATAAATTGACCTTCCATATGAACCAGAAATCCCCCTTCTGAGACTATACCCAGAGTAACTCAAATCATTATATAAAAAGATACCTACACACTCATTTATTGCACCACTGTCCATAAGATCAAAAACATGGAACCAAACATGCTGCCCATAGAAATTGGATAAAAAAAAGTAGTATGTATACACGATGGAATATTAAACAGTCAAAGGACAAAACTATGGACTTCACAGTATTAAGGACAAAACTATGGACTTCACAGTAACTTGGATGGTTTTGGAATCTACCATACTCAGTGATATCTAACAGAGACAGAGAAATGAGTACCACATGTTTTCATACATAAGTGGATTATGAACACTTGGCATAATACTACAAGAAAGGGATTGACAGTGGTGGGGCACTGCTGGAGGAAGCAGGAAGGCACATAAAATCAATAGGTGTGCCTGATCTTAATCCAGGTGGGATGAGGGCCAGCAGGAGACCCAAACTTCACCTGTACTTAGATCATTTATGTACCCAATCCTGACTTGTAACTCAAATCTTTAAAATAAAAATTAAAAACTTAAAAAGACATCAAGTTTCCTGTCCTGGGGAAATTTACCCTGTGGGTGCTCAGGGTTGGGAGGTGATCCTCCTTGATCTGATGGGGTGGGGGTTTGGTTGCCAGATGTTGATGGTGGGTACTAGCCAAATTCAATCTGCAGGCAAGCTTTCCAACCCTGGGATACAATTGAATGTTCTGCTGGCAGGTGTGCTCTTGGTGGTTGTTTGAACTTGGGTTTGTTCCCTGTTCTGCTTGGACTCTGGTTGCCCAACACTGTTCTCTGACCAGTACTCTTCCCACATGGAACCAATAACTCATGTCTGACTTAGAGGGCAGAAGTAAGCCAAAGCATGCCACGATCACTCAGTCCTTCTCATTCACAGGTCAGGGCTTCATATCCTGTGCAAGTCTGGTGCACAGTGGGGGATAGGGTGCCTGGATTTCAGCATTTGCTTTTACTTTCTGGTCTCTATGTGTTTGAAGAGACCTTTGCTGGGTGTAAGGTGCTTCAGTCATCCAAAACTGTTCAGGGTGTCTCCATTTTGGAAGCTGGGTCTGTAATCTCTACTTCTCTCAGTGAGAGAGGCGACAGTCTGCTGCTTTATGGTAGCCATCTGGGATCCCTCCTTCTTGTTTCTATTTCTTAATACACTATTTCAAAAAGTATATGCTTCACAGAGAATTGACTATGATACTGCCAATCTTGGCAAGGTATATAAAAAAGAACATAAATCTATGGAGATGTACTTATTATTTTTGATACATGTTTTCATTGAAATTTTAGTAAAATAAGCATAATGTCACTAATGGGATAAAACTCTTACACAATTTACATACATCTATGAATGTATACACACAAATATATTCATACACATACAGATATGTATTATATGTATACATATAAGACCTTGGCAGAAACACATCTACATTGACATCAGATGTGTATTGTCAAGAAAAATAAACTAAAGAATGCAAATACTAATAAACAACATACTTTACTGTAAATGCTTATTTTACTTATAGAATATATTACATTGCTATATTTTTAAAAAATTAAAAATTTTCTTACCTTGATAAAATAACTGGTAATGCACTTTCTGTCCTGTGAGAAACAACTAGAAGACTGGAAAATATAAATAATATATTGTATTCAAGCATGCAGTCTATAATTGCAATTAGTGAAGAAATAAAACAAGATAAGGACTACAATATCTTAGACAGAAGAAAAGGGAATGTAAGCCCAGGGAAAACCAGTGAAATCCCTAAATTAAGAGAAGAATTAAAATTTAGGCAGGTTTATATAGCTAGATTTTGAAAAGTAGAGTAGAACAGAGGAAGAAATAGCTCTGTAGAAAAGCTCCAGAAATCTGCATAGGAAAGCCATTGAGACTGTTGCTCAATTAAAAAAATTAAAAAAAAAACTGCATGCATAAGATAAAACCCCATGAAGTTGAATGGATAGCAACAACTATAGTGTTCTAACCTGAATTATTCCCAGAAATTACACAGGATTAACAAACATATGAATTCTAACCAATCTGATTAGAAAAACTTTTTGCATCACAAGATATTTAATAGAGAGAAATCAAGCTGATCTGTAAGTAATATCACTGCTTGTCTAAATATAATTAAAACACTTTAAAGTAGGCAAAATATATAGACATTTTATATCATATTATTACAGATGCATAACATACAATCAAAAATTGTTAGACATGTCAAGAAGCATAAGGAATATGACACATAAAAGTAAAGTGGGGAGAAAGCTATACCATGCTAACTACATTAGTAAAAGGAAAGTTGCAGTAATTATATTAATTTCAAACAAAGCAGATCTCAGAACAAGGAAAATTATGAGACAAAGAAGGATATTGTATAATACTAAAGGAGTCAATTATTTAAGAAGATACAATACTCCTTAATATGTATGTGTTTAACACAAAGCATCAAATATGTTAAACAAATTCTGAAAGAACTGAAAGGAGAAACGGAAAAACTCACCCTTACAGATGAAGATTTCAACAACTTCATTATCATTATTGACAATGTCAGTAGGCAGACAATCAGTAAGGACATAGTTAAACACTATAGTACTATCAAATGAATCAAATTGATATTTATAAAATAATTCATCCTAAAGCAGCAGAATAAAAATTTTTCTTAACCTTACATGAGACATTTACCTACATAGGCAATATTCTGGGCCCTTAAATATGCTAACAAATTTAAATAAATAAAAATTACACAAAACATACTTTCAGACCACACTAAAACTAAACTAAAAATCAGTAACTGAAGATAGCTGGAAAACCTCCAAAAACTTGGAAATTAAACAACCTATTTTAAAATTATATATTAATCAAAGCATAAGTCTGAAGAAAAAATTTAAAAATATTTTTAAATAACAAAAATGCAAAATTTCAAAATTTGTTGGAAGCAGTCAAAGCAGTGCTTACAGAAAAATGTGTAGCATTGAACACATATATTAGAAAAGAAGAAAGAACTAAAATAAATAAGCAAACTTTACACTTGAGAAACTAGAAAAATAGCAAATTGAATCTAAAATATATGAAAATTAAACACAGGAAATAATAAAAATAATAATAAGTAGACCAGAAATCAATAAAATTGATATAAGAACATTAGTACAGAATATAAATAAAGCAAAATGGTTCGTTGAAAAGATCAACAAAATTGATAAACCTTTGGCCATATTACGTATGAAAAATGAGAAAAGACATGAGTTAGTAACATCAGAAATGAAAGAAAAGCCATAACTATGGATCCCAGTGGTAATAACATTCAAATAAAAATATTATTAAGCCAGGCTTAGTGGCTCAGCCTATAATCCCATGCTTTGGGAGGCTGAGGTGAGTGGATTGCCTGACCCCGTGGGTTCAAGCCCACCTGGGCAATTTGGTGAGACCTCATCTCTATAATAAATCAAAAAATTAGCCAGGCATGGTAACGCGCACCTGTAGTTCCATCTACTTGGAAGGCTGAGGTGGAAGGATCGCCAGAGCCCAGCAGGTCGAGGCTGCAGTGGCTGGGAGCAGCCACTGCACTCCAGTCTGGGCAACAGAGTGAGACTTCAACTCAAAAAAAATAAAAAATAAAAAAAATATTAAAACTGTGTCCACAACTTAATAAATTAGATAAAATAAAAAAATTAATTGAAAGACATAATCTACAAAAACTCACAAAAGAGAATAATGTAATGAAAACAGGCCCGTGTCTATTAAACAAATTGTATCAATAATTAGTAAACATTCATGGCAAAAAACACCAAATCCAGATGGATTCACAAGAATATTTTAGTAATTATTTAAGAAAAAATTAATGGTGGCTTCTTACAATGTGTTCCAGAAAATGAAAAACAAGACACCTTCTAAGTCATTCTATGAGGACAGCATTACTTTAATACCAAAACCAGAGCAAGGCACTGCAAATTAAAAAACAACAACAACAAAAACTAGAAAATCCTTTTCATGAGTGTAAGTCCAAAAATCTTTAATAAAACATAAAATCAAATTCAACAATGCATACTTCAGAAGTATATAGTCAAACACAAAATCAAACAAAATAATAGAACTATATAGTATGTTCTCCAGGCATATTGGCTCATGCCTGTAATTCCAGCATATTGGGAGGCCAAGGAGGATGGATTGCTTGAGTCCAGGAGTTGGAGATCAGTCTGGGCAAGATAGCAAGATCCCATCTCAACAAAGAAGTATATGGTATGATTAAATAAGATTTGTTCCAGGTATGCAGGGCTTGTTTGATATTTAAAACTAAATTAATATTATGAATCATACCATCAGGGTAAAAAATAAATATAAAATTATATCAGCATATACAGAAAAAGCATTTGACAAAATCCAGCATTCACTGACAATAAAAACTCTCAGGATACTAGGACCAAACAAAAATTTTCTCAACTTGACAAAAGATATCTACAAAAATTCTACAGCTGACATCATACTTAATGGTGAGAAACTAGATTTTTTTTCTTTTGATTGATGCAAGGATGTCTGCTCTTACTACTACAATTAAAAATTATACTAGAAGCCCTAGTTAATTAAAAAAGATCCAAAAAGAGGAAGGAAGGAAGCAGAAAGAAAGAATACAGATTGGTTTAAAAACACTTTAAACAATAATGAACAAAAACATTTTCTGTGTTCTCTGATGATATAATTGTCTATGTAAAAAATCTGAAAAACAAAAACACAAAAAAACTTTCTTAGAATGAATAAAAAATCATAGCAAAGTTGCAAGATACAAGTTTAACATACAGTAGTCAATTGGTACCTATATATTAGCAATTCATATTGCAATTTAAAATTTTAAAAATGCCACTATTTAATTCAGCAACAAAAAAACTTAGAAATAAATATAGCAAAAGTGTGTACAATATTTATATAATAAAAACTGTAAACTTCTAAAATAAACAAAAATATATAAATGAATGAAAATATTTTCTTGTTCATAGATAGACTCAATATTATTCAGATGACAGTTTTTTCAAAATAGATTTATATATTCAAAATAATCCAAACAAAAACCTCAGCAAATTGCTTTGTTATTTGAGCTTATTCTAAAGTTTATAGAAAAAGCAAAAAAAATCCACATTATCAACATGCTATTGAAATAAGGAATAAATTTAAAAGACTGGCACATTTAAATTCAAGGGTTACTATAAAGACACACAATTTAAGAGTGTTGTATTGATAAAAGAATAAAAAAGGTCAATGGAACACAATATAAAACTTAGAAATAGACATTCACAAGTATAGCCAATTGATCTTTGAAAGAGATGTGCAGGCAATTTAAAGAAGAAAAAATCAATTTTCTAATACATTGTATTAGAATAACTGGGCATCCATAATCAAAATGCAAAGTAAAATGAAAAGATGATAAAAAATCCAAATACTGACCTTATCAAAAATATTAACTAAAATAGCATTCTTAATATCAAAGAAAATTAGATTACCTTTGAGATTATAGCAATATAAATTTAAGTGTGAAACTCAAATTAAATTTTGAAACTTTTAAGTGACAGCATAGGAGAAAATCAATGTGAATTTCAATTTAATGATAATTTTTCAAATACAGTGCCAAAAACATGACCTAAGAAATAATTGTTATATTTGATTTAACTAAAATTCAAAATTTTGTTTTGTGAAAGACATTGCTAAAAATAAAATGACAAGCCAAAAACTTGGGTAAAATATTTATAAAACACATATCTTATAAAGACAGATATCCAAAATACACAAAAAAGCTCAACAGTAAAAAATCTAACAACCCAATTAAAAAGCAGGCAAAAGATCTGAACAGAGACTTTATCAATTAATATACACTAAATGGTAAATAAGCATACAAAGATGTTCAATACTGTATATCATTAGAAAATTGCAAATGAAAGAGAAAACATAACTACATGCCTATTAGAATGGCAAAATTCCAAAACACTGACAATGCAAAATGCTGATGAGACTGTAGACCTACAGGAGCACTTATGCATTGCTGATGAAAATAAAAACTACTAGACTACCTGTTAAGTACAATTTGGCAGTTTTTTGCAAAGTAAGACACAGTCTTAACATTTGATCTAGCAATTATGCTCTAAAATATTTACCCAAGTTTGCTAAAAACTTACATTCACAAAAATACTTAATGATGTATGTTTGTACTGGTATTATTCATAATTGTTAAAAATTGAAAACCACCAACAGGTCCCTCAACAAGTAAATGGATAAACAAACTGTGCCATATCTAGACAATGGAAAATTTTGGCAAGTAATTCTATGTGATACTCTACTGGCAAATACATAGCAGTATGCAACTGTCTAAACTTATAAAATTGCATACAAGAAAGAGTGAATCTGAATCTAACTTAAACTCTTTAGTTAATAATATTGTATCAACAGACACTCGGCAAGATGGTGATGGGACAAGTCGAACTGTGAAGATCTCCACAAAAGATAACTCCTGAAGGTAGTTTCATGTGCCCCCACAGCCACCGCCTACACAGGGAGTGGCTGCTACAGCCAGTTCCACCCAGCAAACTGCCTCCACCACACTACAGCCTCCATAAGGGATTACTGCTGTGGCTGCTGTGGTTGCTACCAGGTTGTGAACAGCTGCTGACTCTGCAGCTCTAGGCTCCAGACCCCAGGGAATTCCTGGCTCCCTCCTCCACCCCAAGCTGCCTGTGGCACACGAAACTGCAGCACGCAGCTATCTCATTAGTTCCCAGTGCCTGATGCTGGACACACACCATCATCAGCCATCATAGTTGATCAACTGGGGCCCAGGGCGAGTGGAGAGAGAGGATCAATGAAAGAGGAGCTGCCTACCACAGCCATTTCCAGGCAGAGATTTGCATTGCCCCCCATCTCCATGCAGTCTCCACCTTGTTTTCTAAGGTAACCTCACCAAAACAGGAGACAGAAGCCCCTCCCCAATGCTGAATCAGACACAGACAACTCAGTTCTGTGTGGCAGACCTGCCAGGCAGCAAGTCAAGGGAACTGACACAAGCTATGAGTAACCTTATCTGCAATGAAAACAAAGAGGAGGGGCTAGAGATTGGAGCTGAAGAGACTTTAGACACTCAGGAAAGATCCTAGAGATAGTATGGTTTCTTACTTTGATTTTTTATTTTATTGTTTTGACTGTTTCTTTTGTTCACTTTTGTTTGCTTTTTTATTTAGATTACCTGTTTGTGTTGTAAGGCAGTGGGAAGTGGGTTCCAGGGTGCCCATACCTCCATTGGTGGATACTGGGATCTGCAGATAGATTCTGACTCAGAACTTCCCCCTAAATCAAATCTCAAAACTGCAAAAAATACAGCCCCAAACCCACAGTAAAGCCTCAGAAGTGAAGAAAGTCAGAGAATCCTCATAAGGAAGAGCAGGAAATTGAACAAAAAGAAGTAAAAGCAACCCCAACTTCCTTGAAAAACAGAATAAAAGAAGGGGAAGGAAAAGGGGAGAGAAAAATCTACACAAATGAAGAAAAATCAAAAGAAGAAGATAGGTCTCTCACAGACCTTTGGGAGGTCAGACACTGAGAAATCAGACTTTGGAATGCAAACAATGAAGAACCCCCCAGAATGATTGGTGTCAAACTACAAACCCAGATATAAAGACATTAATAGAGAAATTAAAAATAACTGAGGAGAGATGAGGAAAATAGGAAGGAGCTGATAACTGATATAACAGTAATAAAGAATACTGTGAATAAAATAAATGACAATTTAATAAGCATGGAAAGCAGAATTAGCCAAGCAGAAGAAAGAATCTCATAACTTGAGGACCAAAATATAGAGCTAACCCAAACTATCAAAAACATAGAAAAGAAGCTTAAAAAGACAGAACAAAACCTTCAAGAGATGAGCTATTACTTCAAAAGACCGAACCTAGAGTAATTGGACTTCCTGAGGCAGAAAGAGAGACAGAGACCACCCTGGAACAAACATTCCATGAAATTATTCAAGAAAACTTCCCTCACCTCATGAGTGATATGAAAATTCAAACAAAAGAGATTCAGAGAAGCCCTGCAAGACAACAAATGAGAAGACCAACTTCCAGATACATAATAATTTGCCTGAACAAAGTAGGTATAAAAAAAATCCTGAAGGCAGCAAGACAAAAAGGTCAGACTACCTACCATGGAAGACCAATTAGAATCGCACCAGATTTATCTACAAAAACCCTTCAGGCTGGGAGAGCTTGGAGCCCTATCTTCAAAGTTCTAAAAGATAAACAATGTCAACCAAGAATAACCTACCCATCCAGGCTAAGCTTTCTCAATGAGGGAGAATTAAAATCTTTCCCAGATATCCAATCCCTAAGAACTTACACTGCCACCAGACCACCTCTACAAGAAACACTTAAGAAAGTAGTAAACACAGAAGAAAAGGAAAAAAGAATAACAATGTTCTTCACAAGAGTACAGGAAAATGATTAAAAACACACATGAACCAACCCAAAAACCAAAAGAAAGACAACAAACAAACAGAAACAACAATAACTCTATAAGAACCTAATAATAGGGATCAACTTTCACATTTCAATAATTAGCCTGAATGTAAATGGACTAAATGCACCACTGAAAAGAAATAGAATATTAAAATGGATGAAATATCACCAGGCAACAATATATTGCCTCCAAGAGACTCATCTCACTAGAAAGGACACTCACAGACTCAAAGTAAGAGGATGGGAAGCAAAATTTTAGGTGAGTGGAACACAAAAGAAAGGAGGAGTCACGATTTTAATCTCAGACAAAATAACCTCTAAGCTATCAAAAATTTAAAAGATACAGAAGGCCACTGCATAATGATAAAAGGTTCATTCCTTCTACAAGAAATATCCATCCTAAACACATATGCACCCAACATAGGAGTGCCAACTTTCATAAAGCAGCTTCTAGGTAAACTCAAAAAGATATAGACTCTAACACTATCACAGCTGGGGACTTTAATACCCCACTCACAATCCTGGACAGATCATTAGGACAAAAAATCAGCAATAGATCCGGAACCTCGATGTAACTCTTGACCAAATAGACTTAATTGATACCTACAGAACACTCCACCCCATGAACAAAGAATATACATTCTACACATCACCGCATGGAATGTACTCTACGATCACTCACATCCTTGGCCATAAATCGAGCATAAACAAATTTCAAAAGATTGAAATTTTGCCATGCACCTTCTTGGACCACAGTGGAATAAATATAATCATCAACAACAACAAACTTCCCTGAAAACTCACAAAAACATGGACACTAAACAACATGATGGTAAACAATTCCTGAGTCAATGATGAAATCAAAACAGATTAAAAGATACCTGGAAACAAATGAAAATGAAGAAACCTCTTACCAAAATCTCTGGGATGCCATGAAGGCTGTAGTAAGAGGGGAATTCATATCTCTACAAACGCATATGAAGAAAATGGAGGCATCCCAAATTAACAGTGTAACAAGTCACCTAAGGAAGTTGGAAAAGCAAGACCATCAAAACCCTAACTTCACAAAAGAATCTAGGTCACCAAAATAAAAGCCAAAATCCAGGACATAGAAAGCAAAAAAGATAATACAAAAAAATCAAAAAAAATTGTATCAACACTGGTTAATAAATTGTGGCAAATAAACCACACTAGTGAACATAAGAAATTTTTTTAAAAATGTGAAAGTGAGAGAAGGTAGGGGAATATTTACAATTTCTGGTCAATTTTACCAAAAACTTAAAAATAATTTCTAAAAATAAATCTGATAATTTTTAAGAGAACATATAACATATTTGTAACATAAATCAATAGTAATGCTCAAAGGAAAATTTATAGCCACAAATGCTTATTTAATAAAATAAAAATGTCACGTCACTTCTGGCAAGATGACAACGGGGCAGCTTGGTCTGTGAGACACTCTGCGAAAGAGAACACACATAAAGACTGTGTGTCTCTTTCAGGGGCTGCAGCTCCTATTGTTGGCAGCCTGCTGTTCACACAGGGGTCACCCACGACCACCATTCAACCTCCTCAGTGGTCTAAGCCACAGCCGCAGTTGCGGATGCCACCTCTGCAGACATCGTCACACCCATGCCTGAGGCAACCCATGACTCCTGACTGTGAAGCTACCACAAGCACAATCTACAGAAATTGCCACCACTGTTGCCACTACAACGCCCAACCCCTAGCCTGGACTAGGATCATGGAGGACCTTCCATGCACCATGAGGTGGCGGCCAACACCGCTGCTACTATTGCCTGCTCCCTCTCATCCTGGTTGGCATCCAACTTCCACCTATCCTGGCTTGCATTGACTTGCAGGCTTCAGCAGTTGTGGACAAAGATCAACTGGAGCAGTGAGATATCACCACCTGCTGGGGATCCAAAGGAACAACATCAAAATGGGAAAGACAGAAACCCATTCCCCTTGATAAATAGACACAGGCCAGATCTGAGTGGTAGACTGGACAGGGAGCCTAGATCTGAACTGCCCTTCACAGCAGACAAGGGGCAACTGACCCTATCTGTGAACAAATCTACCAATCTGCAAAAACAGCTAGAAATCATAGGCAAAAGGAAAAGTCTCAGAGTGTACTTGATTGGTTCTGTTAATTTACTGACTTTATTTCCTTTTTAAATTTTGTTTTGTTCATTTTTGTTTTTGCTTTTTTTTCCTCTGTAAATCTCATCTTTTTATAGAGGAATAGCACATCAATAAGAAGGTTGGATAGCTTGTATGTTAGCATCATTGTATGTTTTAGTTTTTTTTGTATGGTTGTTGGTTATTTTGTAGTTGTTGTTATTGTTTTTCTTTTTACTTGTTTGAGTCTTTGTGTCTCTTTTCATTTGTTAGTCAGTACATTTGTCTGTTTTCCCACTTACTCCTCTCTCTCTCTCCACCTCCCCTTTCCCCCTACTCCATGCTCCATTCTTTTCCCTTGTTTAACCTCATTTTGCTTTCAGGGAGTAAAACTAAAAGGCAGTGGGAAGTGGGCTTCAGATTATCCATAAAGCTGTCAACAGATACTGGGATCTGCAGATAGATTTTTGAATCACAGCTCCTACCTTAATTAAATCTCAAAAGTGGAAAAAGGACCGCCCCAAACCTACAGTCCAACTCTAGAATAGAACAAACCAAGAGGATATACATAAAAAAGAATAGGAGGTTGAACAAACAGAAGTAAAAGAACAACGCCACCCCTGAATAACAGAATTAAAGAAGACAGGGAAGGGAAAGGACAGAAAAAGTAGGGAGGAAAAAACTACACAAATGAAGGAAATCAAAATAAGAATATAGGTCACACACAGACCCCTGGCAGTTCAAACTGAGAAAACAGACTTCAGAATACAAAAAAGTGAAGAGCCCCCAGAACAACTGTTCACATGAAAGAAACCCAGACATCAAGACATTAATAGAGAGAATTTTTTTTAAATGAGGAGATAAAAGAAGAAAACAGAAAGGAGCTGATAACGGAAATTACAGCAGTAAAGAATACTGTGATGGAAATAAATAACAAACCAAAAAGCATGGAAAGCAGAATTAGCCAAGCAGAAGAAAGTCTCAGAGCTTGAAGACCAAAATAAAGAACTAACCCAAACTGTCAAAAACATAGAAAAGAAGCTTAAAAAGACAGAACAAAACCTTCAAGAGATGAATGATTACTTCAAGAGACTGAACCTAAGCATAATTAGCCTTCCTGAGGCAGAAAAAGAGACAAACATTTCGTGAAATCATTCAAGAAAACTTCCCTCATCTCATCAGTGAAGCTAAAATTCAAACACAAGAGATTCAGAGAACTCCTGCAAGGCAACAAATGACAAAACCAACTCCCAGACACATAATAATTTGCCTAAATAAAGTAGGTATAAAAGAAAAAATTCTAAAGTCAGCAAGACAAAAAAGTCAGACTACTTAACAGGGAAGACCAATTAGAATAGTAGCAGATTTATCTACAGAAACCCTTCAGACTAGGAGAGCTTGGAGCCCAATCTTCAAAGTTCTCAAATATAAACAATTTCAACCAAGAATAACCTATTCAGCCAAGCTAAGCTTCATCAGTGAGGGAGAATTAAAATCTTCTGCAGACATCCAATCCCTAAGAAACTATGCAGCCTCCAGACCACCTTTACAAGAAATACTTAAGAAAGTATTAACACAGAAGAAAAGGAGAAAAGAATGACAACGTTCCTCACAAGAGTACAGGGAAAAGACGGACAAAACATATGAATCAACCCCAAAACCCAAAGAAAGACAGCAAATAAACTCTATAAGGAACAACAGAAACAACAACTCTGTAAGAACCTTATAACGGGGAAAAACCACCACATTTCAATAATTAGCCCAAATCCAAATGGACTAAATATACCACTGAAAAGACATAGTATGGTAGACTGGATAACAAATCATGACCCCATTATTTTTTGCATCCCGAAGACTCATCTCACTACAACAGACGCACACAGACTCAAAATTAAAGGATGGAAAATGAATTTCCAGGCCAGTGGATCACAAAAGAAGGCAGGAGTTGCAATCTTAATATCAGACAAAATAACCTTTAAGTTATCAAAAATTTAAAAATATACTAAAGGGCACTACATGATGATAAATGGTTCAATCCATCAACAAGAAATATCCATCCTAAACATATATGCACCCAACACAGAAGCACCAGCATTTATAAAACAACTACTTAATAAACTGAAAAAAGATACTGACTCTAACACTATTATAGCAGGGGAATTAAATACACCACTGACAGCTCTAGATAGATCATCGGGGTAAAAAATCAAGAGGAGATTCAGAACCTAAACTTGACCATATGGACTTAGTCAATACCTACAGATTATTCCACCCAACAACCACAGAATATACATTCTACTCATCACCACATGGCACTTACTCCAAGATTGATCACATTCTTGGTCATAAATTAAGCATAAACAAATTCCACAAGGTTAAAATCTTGCCATGCACATTCTCAGACCACAGTGGAATAAAAATAAACATTAAAACCAACATTTCCCCAAAGCCCACAAAGACATGGACACTAAACAGCACGATGCTGAACAACAACTGGGTCAACACTAAAATCAAAGAAGAAATTGAACGATTCCTAGAAACAAATGAAAATGAAGAAACATCTTATCAAAACTTATGGGATGCCATGAAATCAGTTTCATATCTCTACAAGCACACATCAAGAAAATGGAAAGATCACAGTGGAAAGCCTAACAAATCACCTAAAAGAGTTAGAAAGAGAAGATCACCAAAACCCCAACTTTAGTAGAAGAATCCAAATCACAAACATAAGAACCCAAATACGGGACATCGAGGACAAAAATATTATAGAAAACATCAAAACAACAAGAAGTTGGTTCTTTGAAAGAATTAACAAGATTGATGGGCCCATAGCCAGAACAACCAAGAAAAAGAGAGAAAAAGCCCAAATAAACACAATCAGAAATACAAAAGATCAAATCACAACTAACCCCAAAGAAATACAAAATATTATCAGAGATTACTATGTACACCTATATGGAAACAAACTTGAAAACCTAGATGAAATGTAATAATTTCTGACATTACACAACCTCCCAGGTTAAAACAAGAAAACATGGAGACACTAAATAGATCAATAAAAACCCAGGAAATTGACTCTGTCATATGAAAACTAACTACCACAAAAAAAGCCCTTGACCAGATGGCTTTCCAGCAGAAGTCTACAAAACGTACAAGGAGGAGCTGATACCAATCCTATTGAAAGTATTCCAACAATTGAGAAAGATGGAATTCTCCCCAAATTATTTTACAAAGCTAACATTACACTGATACTCAAACTGGGTAAAGATCCAACAAAGAAAGGGAACTACAAGCCAATATCCCTTGTGAACACAGATGTAAAAATCCTCAAAAAGATTCTAGTAAATTGGATCTAAAAACACATTTCAAATATCATCCACAATGGCCAAGTAGTCTGCATCCACAGGATGCAGGATTGGTTCATCATTCACAAAACCATAAATGTCATTAAATACATCAACAGATGTAAAAACAAGAACCACATGATTATCTCATTAGATGCAGAAACAGCTTTTGATAAAATCCAGCATTGTTTCTTGATAAAAAACCTCAACATCTAGGTATGGATGGAACATACTTCAAAATAGTAAGTGCCATCTATGACAAACACACAGCTAGCATATTGCTAAATGGTCAGAAACTACAATCATTTCCCCTGAAAACTGGAACAAGACAAGGTTGTCCACTTTCACCACTCTTGTTCAATATTGTGTTGGAAGTCCTCACCCAGGCAATTAGACAAGAGAAGGAAATCAAGGGAATTCAAATAGGAAAAGAGAAAGTCAAGATATCCCTGTTTGCTGATGATATGATCCAATACCTTGAAAATCCAAGAGAATCTGTCAAAACCCTGCTTGCACTGATAAAGGACTTTGGAAAAGTCTCAGGGTACAAAGTAAATGTGCAAAAGACAGCTGCATTTCTCTACACCACCAACAAGCAGGCAGAGACCCAAATAAAAAGCACAATCCCATTCACAATACCCACCAAAAAATGAAATACCTCAGCATCTTCCTAACCAGAGAAGTGAAAGACCTTTACAATGAGAACTACAAAACACTGCTCAAAGAAATTCAAGAAGACATAGACAAATGGAAAAATAGCCCATGTTCATGGATAGGAAGAATCAACATTGTTAAGGTGTCCATCCTACCAAAGTCAATCAACAGATTCAAAGCAATACCCATTAAGTTACCAACATCATTCTTCTCAGATCTGGAAATGACTATACAAAAATTTATATGGAAACATAAGTGACCATGAATTGCCAAAACAATCCTTAGCAAAAGAAACAAAGCAGGAGGTATCACACTTCTGGGCTTCAAAATTTACTTTAAGACTACTATAGTTAAAACAGACTGGTTTTGGTACAAGAACAAGTGCATAGACCAATGGAACAGGATAGAGATTCTGGAAGCAAAGCCTCAATTCCTCAACCAACTCATCTTTGACAAAGCCTCCAATAGCAACCACTGGGGAGAAGAGAATCTGTTCAGTAAATGGTGCTGGGAAAACTGGCTGAATACATGCAGAAGATTTAAACAGGACCCCTACCTACCACCATACACAAAAATTCACTCTAAATGGATCAAAGACATAAATGTAAAACCTCAAACTGTAGGAACCTTAGAAAATGCAGAAACCTCAGAAAACACTCTTATGGAAGTTGGAACTGGCAACCAATTCTTGACCAAAACCTGAGGTGCCCAGGCCATAAGAGACAAGATAGACAAGTGAGACCTCATTAAACTGGCAAGCTTTTGCAAAGCCAAATAAACCATCAAGAGAGCAGGGAGATAGCCCACAGAATGGGAAAAAATATTTGCCAACTGTAAAACTGACAATGGCCTAACATCAAGGGTCTACAAGGAACTCAAATGCACCAAAAGGAAAAAAAACAAACAGTCCTTTTAAAAAGTGGGCAAACGACATGAATAGACACTTCTCAAAAGAAGATATATGGGTGGCCAACAGTCGCTTTAAAAAGAGAAATGCAAGTCAAAAGCACATTGAGATACCACCTAAGCCCAGTAAGAATGGCCATCATTAATAAAACAAACAACAACAGATGCTGACGAGGATGTGGAGAAAAAGGAATATTTCTACAATGCTGGTGGGAATGCAGACTAATACAACCTCTTTTTCTGAAGGAACTAGAAATTGATCTTCCATATGACCCAGCAATTCCCCTATTGGGAATATACCTGGAGGAACTCAAATCATTCTACACAAAGATACCCTCACATGTATGTTTCTTGCAGCTCTATTCACAATAGTGGAAAAATGGAACCAACCTTGTTGCCCTTCGAAGCCAGACTGGATCAAAAAAATGTGGTACATATACACAATGGAATATTATGCAGCCATAAATAAGGACAAATATGTGGACTTTGCAGCAACTTGGATGGATTTGGAGTCGATCATACTCATTGATCTATCACAGAAACAAATAACTGAGCTCCATATGTTCTTACTTATAAGGTGACCTTGAACAATTATAATGCTGTGGGAAGGCAATTGGCAGTAGTGGAAAACTGACAGGGGAATAGGGGGTGGGATTGGCAGTTGAGGGAAGTTGCTAGGGGTGGGAGGGGCATGCCTCATCAACAAGGGTATCTGCATGATCAATGTTTGTATACTTAGCCCTGAATTGTACCCCACATCTTTATAATAATAAATTAATTAATTTTAAAAAAGACAGGAATTGATGAGTTGTCACTTGTCTAACTGATGAACTTCTACAAAGCAAAAGAAACCATCAAGAAAGCAGGGAGACAGCCCATAGAATGGGAAAAAATATTTGCCAACTATTGTTGGGAGCCAGCCTTGGAGGCCCGCCTGATTGACAAAGTACAGGTGCGCTGAGGACCCCAGCCACAAAGCGAGTCCGGGCAGCTGAGGCCCTTCTGTCTTCCGTCTTTGCTGTTGATACAGCTGAAGAAATTCTGTGCAGTCATGGAAGAAGAAGATGGCATGTTTATGCAAAGAATCACAACTAACCTGGAAATGTCATGGTTTATTTTTCCATTTTCCCACTACGCCACTTGGCCTTTTCTAACATATGCAAGGGTTAAACTCTGAAGCACGTCAAGAATGCTTTCTTTCACTTGGTTATAAGTTACTAGATATTGCTTAAGTAATAAATGATATAAGTATATCCACTCCTTATTTGATTTAGGATTATGCAGTTTAGTGTTTAAACATAAGGATTTTTAGAAGCACAAGTTTATATAAGTTCATTATGAATTCATTATAAATTCTAACACTTATCTAGGAGTTATGTAGGTGACTTATAACACTGTTTTCACTAACTTAGGATAAAGGTTAATGTCAAGACTTAATTCCATAGTTAAAACTATAAATTTATAACTCTAAGTTAACATTTATAGAGTAGGTTTTCACTGAACTCATAATATAATAATCAGACACTTTTATGACAGATCAGCTAAAACAGAAAGTAACCTTGAGGGGCCTGGGAAACATTACTAAAAGCTTCTTTTGAGTTCTCTTTAGAAACAAGCACTGCAAGATAAGAGAAAAGTAATGAGGACATCTGGACAAGGGAGGTGATCACAGGACTCTGAAGAACATAAGAGCCTAAGATGAGAAAATTCCTGACACATAAAGAAATATACACTTAAAGAAACTTTCTTGGAACATTTCAAGAACTGTAATTTGGGACATTGGACTGAGAGTGTCATTGTTGGCTTTATGAATAAGACGTTGTCTGGAGGCCTATGGGAATCTTGGTTTGTTTGCTACTAAGACCTATGGGAAATCTTGGTTTGTTCGTTACTAAGATCACTAGCTGGTAACTTTTAAAAGATATGTATGTGAAAGAATTTTCTTTGTCTTGCCCCTTCATGAATGCTATAAAAGCTCTGTGCTAACTAGCATTAAATTGTCATCTGTTCAAGAAGCAGGTGTCCGGTATATGATCATCGTTTGCCTATCCGTCTCTCCTTCAACACTTCCCATGACCCTTGCGGGGCGGGCGCCTGCAAACTATATATCTGACAAAGGCCTACAAGGAACTCAACTGTGCCAAAAAGAAAAAAACCAAACAGCCCCATTAAAAATGGACAAAAGACATGAATTGACACTTCTCAAAAGAAGATACTCAGACAGCCAACTGACACATGACAAAGTACTCAGCCTCACTGATCATCCGTAAAATGAAAATCAAAACCACAGTGAGATATCACCTAACTCCAGTAAAAATGGCCATCATTAATAAAACAAACAACAGTTGCTGGAGAGGTTGTGGAGAAAAAGGAAAACTTCTACACTGCTGGTGGGAATGCAAACCAGTGCAATCTCTTTGGAAGACAGTGTGGTGATTTCAAAAAGAATTAGAAATTGACCTTTCATATGACCCACCAATTCCCCTATTGGGAATATACCCAGAGGAACTCAAATCATTCTACAAGAGAGATACCTGTGCATGCATGTTTATTGCAGTTCTATTCACAATATCAAAAACATGGAACCAACCATGATGCCCATCAAAGCTAGACTTGATTTTTTTAAATGTGGTACATATACACAATGGAATATTATGCAGCCATAAAGAAGGACAAACAGATGGACATTGCAGCAACTTGAATGAATTTAGAGTCTATCATACTCAGTGATCTATCACAGAAGCAAAGAACAGAGTACCATATGTTCTCACTCATAAACAGACCTCGAACAATTATCATAATACTATGAAGAAAGGGATTGGCAGTAGTGGAAAACTGCCAGGGGAAGGGGGTGGGATTGGCAGTTGAGGAAAACTGCCAGGGGAAGGAGGGGCATACCTCATCAACAGGGGTACCCGCATAATGAACATTTGTATACCTAACCCTGAATTGTACCCCACATCTTTAAAATTAAAAAAACTAAACTTAAAAGTAAAATAAAATAAAAAGATCAAATCAAAACTTAGTTTTATACCTTAAGGATCAAGGTGAAAAAAAAGCAAACTAAACCCAAAGCTAACAAAAGCCAAAAATAAATAATTAAAATAAAGACTAGAATGGAAACAAATAAAACCAAGAATAGAAAAACAATAAAATATTAACAAAGACAGATGATTCTCTGAAAAGACAAATAAAATCATCAATTCCTTAGCTAGGATTATTCAAAAATAAAAAAAGACTCAAGTAGAAATAAAAATGGAAGTGTTATTACTGAATCTTTCAAAAAATAAATAGAAAATATGATGAACAATTGTATGCCAACATGTAAAATAACAGCTAAATTTAAAGCCTTGCTAGAAATATACACATTACTAAAATGGAGTTTAAAATAAATAGAAAATATGAACAAATATGAACAAAATATGAACAAAAAATATGAATAACTATTTATTTAAGTAACAAATAAAGAGACTGAATCAGTATTTTAAAATAGCTTAATGAAGAAAAGTCCAAAACCAAATGACTTTACTGATGAATTCTACCAAGCACTAAAGAAAATAGCATCAATATTTTATTTTTTTCCAATATAGAAGAGCAGAAAGCAATTCTCAACATATTCCATGAGATGAGTATTAATCTAATACCAAAGTCAGACAAATACACCAAAACAAAATTACAGACCAATATCATTTGTAAATTTAGTTTCACAAATTATTACACGAAATCCAACATGATATTATAAGGAAGAAATGAATTTCATCCAAGTAATGGAAAGGTGATCAACATAAGAAAAGCTAGCTATATAATACACATCATTAATAATAAAGTGGAAGAAAATCCTCTTATAATTATTTAGAATGATGTGTTAGAATAATTAGACAAAATTTAATATCTTTAGAATGACAAAAGTTATAAAAATAAAAGAAAACGTTGTTTGCAATAATATAGGGCACACACACCCACAAAAAACACACAGGTCACAATATACTTTCTGATGAAATAGCAAAAAATTTCCCCCTAAGATCAGATTAAGACAAGAAAGCCCAATTCTGCCACTTCTAGTCAACATTGCATGGGATACTGTACCCAGAGCTATTAAACTAGAAAAGGGAAATAAACGCATCCAAATTGGAAAGATATAATTACAACTATGTCTATTAGTGGAGGGTATAATTCTATGTATAGAAAATTCTAAATAAAGACTCAAAAATACTAGAACTATTAAATGATTTCAGCAGATTTTCAGGGTACATGATCAATCTACAAAAATAAGTTGTATTTCTACCAGCAATAAACAATATGAAGGGAAATTTAAGAAAATAATAATTCCATTTGCAATAACATCCCCCAAAATACTTGGCAATAAATCTAACCAGAGAATGGAGAGACTTGTAAACAAAAACCACATAACGTTACTGCAGGAAAAAAAAATTCCTAAATAATAGAAAAAAGCCAAATTCGTGGGCTGAAATACTTGAATTTTGATGACAATACTAGCAGAAGGGATCTATGATTAAATGTGACTCTCATAAAAACTTCAGAAGACATTTTGAAGATATAAAAAAGACATTATTTGGCCAGGTGTGATGACTGAAGCCTGTAATCCCAGCACTTTGGGAGGCCAAGGTAAAAAGATTGCCTGAGACCACTGGTTCAAGACCAGCCTGGACTATGGTGAGACCTCATCTCTACAGTAAATCAAAATATTAGGCATGGTAGCATGTGCCTACAATTCCAACAACTTGGAAGGCTGAGGCGGAAGGATCACCAGAACTCAGCAGGAGTGGCCATGGGCATGCCACTGTGCTCCAGCCTGGGCAATGGAGTAAGACTCCAACTCTAAAGAAAAAAAAAAGACATTCTTCAAATTCATCTGGAATTGAAAGTAACCATGAACAACCAAAACAATATTGAAAAAAGAACAAAATTGAATGACTTACACTTTCTGGTTTCAAAACTATCTGCAAAGCTATACTAATCAAAACAGTGTGGTGGACACATAAGGACTGAAACAGATCAGAAGAACATTCCCATAGATTTATGGTAAACAGGTTTTCAAAGAGAGTGCCCAGATTATTCAAGAGGAAAATATTAGTCTCTTAAACAAATTGTTCTGAGATAATTTAATATCTATATGTCAGAGAATGAAGTTGGTGGTCTGTCACACACTATATATAAATATTATCTCCAAATGAATGAAAGAATTATAAGTCAAAACTAAAAACACTTAGAATAAAATATAAGGCTGAATTTGATATTTCTGTGAAAAATTTCACTAGAATTTTGATAAGGATTCAAAAGACCCTGGATAGTCAAATCAATACTGGAAAATAAATGAATATATACATACATACATACATACATGAAGCATCATACTTCCTGATTTCCAAATATAATAGAAAGCTGCATCAAACAGTATAATACTGGCATAAAGACAAACATACAGACCAATAGAACAGAATAGATGACAAAAAATAAATCTATGCATATAAGGTTAACAGATCATTGACAAAGGTGCCAAGAATAAACAGCGAGAAAAAATAGTCTCTTCAACAAATGATGCTGGAGAATTGAATATAACACCTGAAAGCCTAAAATTGGAACTTAAATTTATCCCATACACAAAAATTAAGTAAAAATGAATTAGACTTAAACATATGACATAAATCTATAAACACCTAGGAGAAAACATAGGATAAAAGCTTAATGGAGCCGGGCTCGGTGGCTCAGCCTGTAATCCCGCGCCTTTGGGAGGCTGAGGTGAATGGATTGCCTGAGCCCGCGGGTTCGAGACCCGCCTGGGCAGCGAGACCTCATCTCTACAATAAATAAAAAAATCAGCTGGGGTGGTAGCGCATACCTGTAATTCCGGTTACTCAGAAGGCTGAGGCGGAAGGATCGCTGGACCCCAGCAGGTTGAGGCTGTGGTGGCTGGGAGCGGCCACTGCACTCCAGTCTGGGCGACAGGGTGAGACTCCAAATCAAAAAAAAAAAAAAAAGCTTAATGCATTGGTCTTGATAATAATTTTCTGTGTGGAACATCAAAAGCTCATCGGACTACATCATACAGAAAGGCTTTTACACAGCAAAAGAAAACAAACAACACAGTGAAAACAAATCCATGGAATGGGAAATAATATTTGCAAACTATATATCTGAGAAGGAGTTAATTTCCAAAATATACAAGGAGTTTTCAAAAAGTTCATGAAAATGCTTATTATTAAAATCTGTGCATGGTTTTCAAAACTTTTTGCATCAAAATAAACTCATAGTAATGTTTTATGATGTATCTGAATAGACTCTAGTTTGGGGCACTAAAAAGGATAAGACATCCAGGTTGAAACTACCCATATCAGAACAACATTAATTCTGCTAAAATTGCAGCAAGAAAAAACACTAAATTTATGATGAAACGTGGATGAAAAATAATGAAATCATTGATGTTTTGCAATAAGTATATGGAGACAACACTCAAAAAAAGGTAGTTTACAAATAAAAAACTCATTTCTAGGTGAGTTAATGTTGGAGATGAAGTGCATCCTAGTAGACCATCCACATCAATTTCCAAAGAAAAATTTATATTGTCTGTGCCCCAGTTGAGAAGGACCAACAATTCACAGCAGAAACAATAGCCAACACCACAGAAATCTCAATTGTTTCAGCTTACACAAGTTTGACTGCAAAATGGAACAAACTTTCCACTTGAGGGATGCCACAACTGTTGCACTCAGATCAGCTATAGAAAGGAACAGTATTTTCAATGGAATTTTTAAGCCAGTGATGTAATTAAGATCCTAAAACATTTAACTGAAGAATTTTAACAGAACATAAAACAGAGAATGCCTAGTACAATCAAAGCAATGGCTACCAAGAGATGAAAGTGGTCCAGTAAAAGCAAAAGCAGACCAGTGAAGAGTAAAGATGATAGCGACAGGTTTTGGAATGCTCAATACATTTTTCTTGTTGACTTTCTGGAAGGCCCAAAACAATCACAGCTACAAAAACTTTACCAGAGAGTCCTTTACCATGACAACAATGTTTCTGGACATGTTTATCATCAAACAAGAGCAACTTTGTAATAGTTTTTGTGTAAAATTATTAGGCATCCATCTTACAGTTCTAATTTGAATTTTCTGACTTATTTTTTGTTTTAGAATATTAAACAATTTGTGAAAGTAACATATTTTTCTTCAGTTAATGATGTAAAAAGTAATTGCATTGATAGTTATACTCCCAGGATCCTGTACGTTTATTTATTTGTTTGTTTGTTTATTTATTTATTTATTATTTTAAAGATGTGGGGTGCAATTCGGAATTAGGCTCATAAATGGTCATTGTACAGGTCAAGTTTGAGGCCTCCCATTGGTCCTCACTTTGCCTGTTTTGGGATCAGGTGTCTGTATTGGTGTAATGTGCTCCCCCACCCTATGCTTCCTCCCTCCTATGGCAGTTTCCTGTTACTGCCAATCTTTTTATTTTATTTTATTTTTTCTTTTAAAGATGTGGGTTACAATTCAGGGTTAGGTATACAAATATTCATTATGCAGGTACCCTTGTTGATGAGATGTGACCCCCCCCATTCCCCTGGCAGATTCCCACTGCTGTCCATCTCACATACACACCCCCTCCCGGCAGTTCCAACTGCCAATCAAGCCTTATCCTATAGTAATGCAATAATTGTTCAAGGTTTGCTTATGAATGAGAATATGTAATACTTTGTCCTTTGTTTATGTTCACTATTAGAGACTCTAAGTCCTTCCAAGTTGCTGCAAAATTCATAATTTTGTTCATCTTTATGGCTGTATAATAGTTCACTGTGTATATGTACCGCATTTGTTTTACCCAGTCCTTTTTTGATGGGCAGCATGGTTGGTTCCATGTTTTTGCTATTGTGAACGATGCTGCAATAAACATATTTGTGCAGGTACTTTTTCTATGCAGTGACTGGATTTCTTCAGGGTATATTCCCAGTAGGGGGATTGTGGGGTCATATGGAGGGTTGATTTTTAGATTTTTTTAGGAATCGCCAAACTTTTTCACAGAGGTTATTCTAGTTTACACTCTCACCAACAGTATAGAAGTGTTCCCTTTCCCTGCATCCTCTCCAGCATCTGTTGTTTTTTGAGTTATTGATGATAGCTATCCTGACTGACGTTAGGTGGTATCTCAGTATGGTTTTAATTTGCATTTCTTTAATGACTAGTGAGGCTGAGCATTTTTTCATGTATCTGTTGGCTGTTCATATATCTTTTTTTTTTTTTTTTT